>NC_057806.1:392332209-392420865 GCF_018294505.1 Triticum aestivum | reverse complement strand
CATTCCCCGCCGGCGACTGCTTCTCCCGCCGGCGAGCCGCCCGCTCGTGCCGCCCAGCACGTCGCGCTCCAACGTCAATCGCCGCCACCACCGCGCCTCCCCGCAAGAGCCCGCTGCCGGCTCGGGTTCACCGCCCATGGACGCCGCCGCCCACTCCGGCCGGCGAGCGCGCCGCTGCACGTGCCATGGCCATGCCGACCCCCTCCGCCCGCGCCATGACCGGATCCGAGGTCCTCGCGGCTGGATCCGCCCGATCCACGCCTCCCTGCACCTCCCCGGTAACTCCCTCACCCTCCAGCAGCCTTCTCCCTCGTCTCCGGCGAGGATTCCGGTGATCCTCGATATCCGCTCCGGATGAACCCTAGATCTGGAGGTCTAGATTTTCACTAAGTCCCCGAGTTTTCCATGTTTCATATGCACATGTTCATCGTGTCGTAACTTTGCATCTGTAGCTCCGATTCATGCATATAGCATATCAAAATGTTCGTCTCAGAGAGTACATCATTTCATTCCACTGCATCATTTTCATTTGATTTCATCTTGATGCTCGAAATGCTGTTAGAAGAATGCTACTTGAGATAATTGTCAGATCTGCTGCTCCATTTAGCTATTTGTCATTTTTGCCATGATTATTGTGTGCATGATATGCCCATGAGCTCTACATGTGTTTTGTTAAGGGTTTTGCCATCTTTCCAGAGGTGCAACCCATGTATTTTTGTGATGTGTGTGGTGACTAGCACGAGCTTGCAAAGTGAGGCACTTGGCAATGCTGATTTCAGGGACTTAGCATTTCCACTAAGTCCTTGACCTGTTTATCTCATTATGCCATATGTTCATGTTGTTTCCTAGTGATCCGTGCCTCTTTTGAGGATGATCAGTAAGGATGTTTTGTTAATCTTGTAGTGCTCTATCCATCCATGTCTTTGTTTGCAATTATGGAGAAACCTAGCTTGAGTCAATCGAGCTCTACTTTTGCTACTTCGTGAATCTGGGCAGATTGTCTACTTGTTAGCGATTTTGCCGAGGATGTTGTAGTTGATCCGTGCATGCTATGTTATTGTTCTTGCCATGTCTAGCTTGTATAATGTGTATTCTTGATGGGTGTATGCTTAGATTATCATGACTTGCTCCGTAGTGAGTGCATCGAGCTCGTAAACATGCCTACTTGATATCTGTTTCAGCATGCTCCAGTTTTCACTAAGTCTGTGATCTGATTATGTTTTTGCCATGTTCACATGCTTGCAAATGTATTTTCTGATCCCTTTTGGCTCAAGGTCACTATGGGACTTTTGTTAAGCTCTTTAAGTAGCTCCATGCCATGCTTTACTTTGACATGTTCAGGCCCTGTAGCATATAGTTTTCATGCTCCAAAGTGTGCTACCTGATCTAAAATTCCAGACAAGTGTTATTTTCACCAAGTCTGAGATCTATTTACCATATGCATTTTTGCCATGCTTGTTTGAACCTGTTAATGGATGAATTGGCCGTAGCTCAGTGTTCATCTTTTGTTAAGCATCTTGAATGGATTCCTGTCATGTATTTTGATGCCATGTTTGGGTGCTGTAGCATGTTCATCTCATTGCATTTAGATGGCTACTTGCTGTAAATCGCAGACCGGTGTCATATTTGAATTGCTTGCCATTTCCAAACCGTAACTCCGTTTCCGGTGATCTTTATATCGTTTTCAAGCAATTTCATCTCATCTTTCCAGTGTCACCCTTGGTTTTCCAAGTTGAGGCCAGCTTCATTCATTCCTTTGCAAATCATGCATATGCATCGCATACCGCATACCGCATATCATACGATGTTCATGTGTTGGTTGTTTACTATGTTGTGTGCTTCTTTTCTGGTGTTTGCTTCTTCGGGTTGGTTCCGTTAACGTCGTGTTTGTGAGGACCCATTCGTCTACGTCCGTTTGTCTTCTTCATGGACTTGTTCTTCTTCCTTGCGGGATTTCAGGCAAGATGATCATACCCTCGAAATCACTACTATCTTTGCTTTGCTAGATGCTCGCTCTTTTGCTATGCCTATGCTACGATGCCTACCACTTGCTTTAAAGCCTCCCAAATTGCCATGTCAAGCCTCTAACCCACCTTGTCCTAGCAAACCGTTGTTTGGCTATGTTACCGCTTTGCTCAGCCCCTCTTATAGCGTTGTTAGTTGCAGGTGAAGATTGAAGTTTGTTCCTTGTTGGAACATGGAGATGTTGTTCCTTGTTGGAACATGTTTTACTTGTTGGGATATCACAATATATCTTATTTAATTAATGCATCTATATACTTGGTAAAGGGTGGAAGGCTCGGCCTTATGCCCTAGTTTCCGTCATATCGGTGTTATGTTCCCGAATTTTGCGTTCCTTACGCGGTTGGGCTATTATGGGAACCCCTTGACAGTTCGCCTTAAGTAAAGCTCTTCCAGCAATGCCCAACATTGGTTTTACCATTTGCCACCTAGCCTTTTCTTTTCCCTTGGGAGTCGTGCTCCTGAGGGTCATCATTATTTTACCCCCCCCCCCGGGCCAGTGCTCCTCTGAGTGTTGGTCCAACTTGTCAGCCACCGGTGGCCACCAGGGGCAACTCTGGGCTAGCCTACCGGAAGTTTGGACGATCCGGTGTGCCCTGAGAAAGAGATATGTGCAGCTCCTATCGGGATTTGTCGGCACATTCGGGCGGTGTTGCTGGTTTAGTTTTACCCTGTCTAAATGTCTTGTAGAACCGGGATACCGAGTCTGATCGGAATGTCTCGGGAGGAGGTCTATTCCTTCGTGGACCGTGAGAGCTTGTGATGGGCTAAGTTGGGACACCCCTGTAGGGATTTGAACTTTCAAAAGCCGTGCCCGCGGTTATGGGCAGATGGGAATTTGTTAATGTTCGGTTGTAGAAAACCTGAAGTTGACCTTAATTAAAATATATCAACAACGTGTGTAACCGTGATGGTATCTTTCCGGCGGAGTCCGGAAAGTGAACACGGTTGTTGGAGTTATGCTTGACGTAGGTTGCTATAGGATCACTCCTTGATCATACTTTTATCGACCGTGCTTTGCCTTCTCTTCTCGCTCTCATTTGCGTATGTTAGCCACCATATATGCTAGTTGCTTGCTGCAGCTCCACCTCATACCTTTTACCTTACCCATAAGCTTAAATAGTCTTGATCGCGAGGGTGTGAAATTGCTGAGTCCCCGTGGCTCACAAATACTTCCAAAACCAGCTTGCAGGTGCCTATGAGTCCATGCAGATGACGCAACCCAGCTCAGGAGGAGCTCGATGAAGATCTTGTCCTTTGTGTTGTTTCGTTCTAGTTGTTCAGTAGTGGAGCCCAGTTGGGGTCGATCGGGGACCTTGTCGCATTTGGGGTTCTTTTATTTTGGTTCCGTAGTCGGACCTTGATTGTATCTGGATGACGTAATGTTTTATTCATGTAATTGTGTGAAGTGGCGATTGTAAGCCAACTATGTATCTCTTTCCCTTATTGTATTACATGGGTTGTGTGAAGATTACCTCACTTGCGACATTGCTTTCAATGCGGTTATGCCTCTAAGTCGTGCTTCGACACGTGGGAGATATAGCCGCATCGAGGGCGTTACATTAATCTCCCGGATGATGCGGTCGTTGACAGAATCCTTCAATCGCTCCCGCCTAGCTACAAGAGCTTTGTGATGAACTTCAACATGCAGGGGATGGAAAAGACCATTCCCGAGGTATATTCAATGCTCAAATCAGCGGAGGTGGAAATCAAAAAGGAACTTCAAGTGTTGATGGTGAATAAAACCACTAAGTTCAAGAAAGGCAAGGGTAAAAAGAACTTCAAGAAGGACGGCAAGGGAGTTGCCGCGCCCGGTAAGCAAGCTGCTGGGAAGAAGTCAAAGAATGGACCCAAGCCTGAGACTGAGTGCTTTTATTGCAAGGGAAACAGTCACTGGAAGTGGAATTGCCCCAAGTACTTAGCGGAAAAGAAGGCCGGCAACACCAAAGGTATATGTGATATACATGTTATTGATGTGTACCTTACCAGCGCTCGTAGTAGCTCCTGGGTATTTGATACCGGTGCAGTTGCTCATATTTGTAACTCAAAACAGGAACTGTGGAATAAACGGAGACTGGTGAAGGACGAGGTGACGATGCGCGTCGGGAATGGTTCCAAGGTCGATGTGATCGCCGTCGGCATGCTACATCTGCATTTACCTACGGGATTAGTTTTAAACCTCAATAGTTGTTATTTAGTACCGGCTTTGAGCATGAACATTGTATCTGGATCTCGTTTAATGCAAGATGGCTACTCATTTAAATCTAAGAATAATGGTTGTTCTATTTATATGTGAGACATGTTTTATGGTCATGCCCCGCTGGTTAATGGTTTATTCTTATTTAATCTCGAACGTGATGTTACACACATTCATAGTCTGAATGCCAAAATATGTAAGGTTGATAATGATAGTCCCACATACTTGTGGCACTGCCGCCTTGGTCACATTGGTATCATACGCATATAGAAACTCCATGCAGATGGACTTTTGGAGTCTCTTGATTATGAATCATTTGACACATGCAAACCATGCCTCATGGGTAAAATGACCAAGACTCCGTTCTCCGGAACAATGGAGTGAGCAACCAACTTATTGGAAATCATACATACTGATGTGTGCGGTCCAAAGAGCGTTGAGGCTCGCGGTGGCTATCGTTATGTCCTCACCCTCACTGATGACTTAAGTAGATATGGGTATGTCTACTTAATGAAACACAAGTCTGAGACCTTTGAAAAGTTCAAGGAATTTCAGAGTGAGGTTGAGAATCAACATGACAGGAAAATCAAGTTCTTACGATCAGATTGTGGGGGAGAATATTTGAGTCACGAATTTGGCACGCACTTAAGGAAATGTGGAATAGTTTCACCACTCACGCCGCCTGGAACACCACATCACAATGGTGTGTCCGAACGTCGTAATCGCACCCTATTGGATATGGTACGATCTATGATGTCTCTTACCGATCTACCGCTATCATTTTGGGGTTATGCTATAGAGACTACCGCATTCACTTTAAATAGGGCTCCGTCGAAATCCGTTGAGACGACACCGTATGAATTGTGGTTTGGCAAGAAACCTAAGCTGTCGTTTCTGAAAGTTTGGGGATGCGATGCTTATGTCAAGAAACTTCAACCTGAAAAGCTCGAACCCAAGTCGGAAAAATGCGTCTTCATAGGATACCCTAAAGAAACTATTGGGTATACCTTCTACCTCAGATCCGAAGGCAGGATCTTTGTTGCCAAGAATGGATCCTTTCTAGAGAAGGAGTTTCTCACGAAAGAAGTAAGTGGGAGGAAAGTAGAACTTGATGAAGTATTACCTCTTGAACCGGAAAATGGCGCAACTCAAGAAAATGTTCCTGAGGTGCCTGCACCGACTAGGGAGGAAGTTAATGATGATGATCATGAAACTTTATATCAAGTTGCTACTGAACTTCGTAGGTCCACAAGGACGTGTTCCGCACCAGAGTGGTACGGCAACCCTGTCTTGGAAATCATGTTGTTAGACAACGGTGAACCTTCGAACTATGAAGAAGTGATGGCGGGCCCGGATTCCGACAAATGGCTGGAAGCCATGAAATCCGAGATAGGATCCATGTATGAAACCGAAGTATGGACTTTGACTGACTTGCCCGTTGAGCGGCGAGCCATAGAAAATAAATGGATCTTTAAGAAGAAGACAGACGCGGATGGTAATGTGACCATCTATAAAGCTTGGCTTGTCGCTAAGGGTTATCGACAAGTTCAAGGGGTTGACTACGATGAGACTTTCTCACCGGTAGCGAAGCTGAAGTCCGTCCGAATTATGTTAGCAATTGCCGCATACTATGATTATGAGATATGGCAAATGGACGTCAAAACGGCATTCCTTAATGGTTTCCTTAAGGAAGAATTGTATATGATGCAGCCGGAAGGTTTTGTCGGTCCTAAGAATGCTGACAAGGTATGCAAGCTCCAACGCTCACTCTATGGGCTGGTGCAAGCATCTCGGAGTTGGAACATTCGTTTTGATGAGATGATCAAAGCGTTTGGGTTTACGCGGACTTATGGAGAAGCCTGCATTTACAAGAAAGTGAGTGGGAGCTCCGTAGCATTTCTCATATTGTATGTGGATGACATACTATTGATGGGAAATGACATAGAATTCTTGGAAAGCATAAAGGCCTACTTGAAGAAGTGTTTTTCAATGAAGGACCTTGGAGAAGCTGCTTATATATTAGGCATCAAGATCTATAGAGATAGATCGAGACGCATCATTGGTCTTCCACAAAGTACATACCTTGACAAGATATTGAAGAAGTTCAATATGGATCAGTCCAAGAAGGGGTTCTTGCCTATATTGCAAGGTGTGAGATTGAGCACATCTCAATGCCCAACCACGACAGAAGATAGAGAAAAGACGAGTGTCGTCCCCTATGCCTCGGCCATAGGGTCTATCATGTATGCCATGCTGTGTACCAGACCTGATGTAAACCTTGCCGTAAGTTCGGTAGGAAGGTACCAAAGTAATCCCGGCATGGAACACCGGACAGCGGTCAAGAATATCCTGAAGTACTTGAAAAGGACTAAGGATATGTTTCTCGTGTATGGAGGTGACGAAGAGCTCATCGTAAAGGGTTACGTTGATGCTAGCTTCAACACAGATCTGGATAACTCTAAGTCACAAACCGGATACGTGTATATTTTGAATGGTGGGGCAATCAGCTGGTGCAGTTGCAAGCAAAGCGTCGTGGCGGGATCTACATGTGAAGCAGAGTACATGGCAGCCCTAGAGGCAGCACAAGAAGCAATCTGGGTGAAGTAGTTCATTACCGACCTAGGAGTTATTCCCAATGCGTCGGGCCCGATGACTCTCTTCTATGACAACACTGGAGCTATTGCCCTTGCCAAGGAGCCCAGGTTTCACAGGAAGACCAGGCATATCAAGCGTCGCTTCAACTCCATTCGTGAAAATGTTCAAAATAGAGACATAGATATTTGCAAAGTGCATACGGACCTGAATGTCGCAAATCCGTTGACTAAACCTCTTCCTAGAGCAAAACATGATCAACACCAAAACTCTATGGGTGTTCGATTCATCACAATGTAACTAGATTATTGACTCTGGTGCAAGTGGGAGACCGTTGGAAATATGCCCTAGAGGCAATAATAAAATGATTATTATTATATTTCCTTGTTCATGATAATTTTCTATTGTTCATGCTATAATTGTGTTATCCGGAAATCATAATACATGTGTGAATACATAGACCATTGAAGGAAATATGCCCTAGAGGCAATGATAAAGTTATTATTTATTTCCTTATATCATGATAAATGTTTATTATTCATGCTATAATTGTATTAACTGGAAAACATAATACATGTGTGAATACATAGACAAACAGAGTGTCACTAGTATGCCTCTACTTGACTAGCTCGTTGATCAAAGATGGTTATGTTTCCTAACCATAGACATGAGTTGTCATTTGATTAACGGGATCACATCATTAGGAGAATGATGTGATTGACTTGACCCATTCCGTTAGCATATCACTTGATCGTTTAGTTTGTTGCTATTGCTTTCTTCATGACTTATACATGTTCCTATGACTATGAGATTATGCAACTCCCGTTTACCGGAGGAACACTTTGTGTGCCACCAAACGTCACAACGTAAATGGGTGATTATAAAGGTGCTCTACAGGTGTCTCCGAAGGTACTTGTTGGGTTGGCGTATTTCGAGATTAGGATTTGTCACTCCGATTGCCGGAGAGGTATCTCTGGGCCCTCTCGGTAATGCACATCACCTAAGCCTTGCAAGCATTGCAACTAATGAGTTAGTTGCAGGATGATGTATTACGGAATGAGTAAAGAGACTTGCCGGTAACGAGATTGAACTAGGTATTGAGATACCGATGATCGAATCTCGGGCAAGTAACATACCGATGACGAAGGGAACAACGTATGTTGTTATGCGGTCTGACTGATAAAGATCTTCGTAGAATATGTGGGAGCCAATATGAGCATCCAGGTTCCGCTATTGGTTATTGACCGGAGATGTGTCTCGGTCATGTCTACATTGTTCTTGAACCCGTAGGGTCCGCACGCTTAAGGTTTCGATGACAGTTATATTCTGAGTTTATGAGTTTTGATGTACTGAAGGAGTTCGGAGTCCCGGATGAGATCGGGGACATGACGAGGAGTCTCAAAATGGTCGAGACGTAAAGATCGATATATTGGACGACTATATTCGTACATCGGAAAGGTTCCGAGTGATTCGGGTATTTTTCAGAGTACCGGAGAGTTACGAGAATAAGTATTGGGCCTTATTGGGCCATACGGGAAAGAAGGAAAAGGGCCTCAAGGGTGGCCGCACCCCTCCCCTTGGTCTGGTCCGAATTGGACTAGGGAAGGGGGGCGCCCCTTCCTTCCTTCTACTCTTCCCTTCCTCTTTTCCTATTCCATATGGGAGGTGGAATCCTACTAGGACTAGGGAGTCCTAGTAGGACTCCACACTTGGCGCGCCCCCTCCTAGGGCCGGCCTCCTCCTCCCTTGCTCCTTTATATACGGGTGCAGGGGGGCACCCCAAAGACACAATAATTGATCATTGATCTCTTACCCGTGTGTGGTGCCCCCTTCCACCATAATCCTCGATAATATTGTAGCGGTGCATAGGCGAAGCCCTGCAACGGTAGAACATCAAGATCATCACCACGCCGTCGTGCTGATGGAACTCTTCCCCAACATTCTGCTGAATCGAAGTCCGGGGATTGTCATCGAGCTGAACGTGTGTTAGAACTCGGAGGTGCCATAGTTTCGGTGCTTGATCGGTCGGGTCGTGAAGACGTACGACTACATCAACCGCGTTGTGCTAACGCTAACGCTTTCGGTGGGTACGTAGACAACACTCTCCTCTCTCGTTGCTATGCATCACCATGATCTTGCGTGTGCATAGGAAAATTTTGAAATTACTATGTTACCCAACAGTGGCATCCGAGCCTAGGTTTTATGCGTTGATGTTATGCACGAGTAGAACACAAGTGAGTTGTGGGCGATATAAGTCATACTGCTTACCAGCATGTCATACTTTGGTTCGATGGTATTGTTGGATGAAGCGGCCCGAACCGACATTACGCGTACGCTTACGCGAGACTGGTTCTACCGACGTGCTTTGCACACAGGTGGCTGGCGGGTGTTAGTTTCTCCAACTTTAGTTGAACCGAGTGTGGCTACGCCCAGTCCTTGCAAAGGTTAAAACAACATCAACTTGACAAACTATCGTTGTGGTTTTGATGCATAGGTAAGAACAGTTCTTGCTAAGCCCATAGCAGCCACGTAAAACTTGCAACAACAAAGTAGAGGACGTCTAACTTGTTTTTGCAGGGCATGTTGTGATGTGATATGGTCAAGACATGATGCTAAATTTTATTGTATGAGATGATCATGTTTTGTAACCGAGTTATCGGCAACTGGCAGGAGCCATATGGTTGTCGCTTTATTGTATGCAATGCAATCGCGCTGTAATGCTTTACTTTATCACTAAGCGGTAGCGATAGTCGTGGAAGCATAAGATTGGCGAGACGACAACGATGCTATGATGGAGATCAAGGTGTCACGCCGGTGACGATGGTGATCATGACGGTACTTTGGAGATGGAGATCACAAGTACAAGATGATGATGGCCATATCATATCACTTATATTCATTGCATGTGATGTTTATCTTTTATGCATCTTATCTTGCTTTGATTGACGGTAGCATTATAAGATGATCCCTCACTAAATTATCAAAGTATAAGTGTTCTCCCTGAGTATGCACCGTTGCGAAAGTTCTTCGTGCTGAGACACCACGTGATGATCGGGTGTGATAGGCTCTATGTTCAAATACAACGGGTGCAAAACAGTTGCACACGTGGAATACTCAGGTTAAACTTGACGAGCCTAGCATATAACATATATGGCCTCGGAACACGGAGACCAAAAGGTTGAGCGTGAAACATATAGTAGATATGATCAACATAGTGATGTTCACCATTGAAACTACTCCATCTCACGTGATGATCGGACATGGTTTAGTTGACTTGGATCACGTGATCACTTAGAGGATTAGAGGGATGTCTATCTAAGTGGGAGTTCTTAAGTAATATGATTAATTGAACTTTAATTTATCATGAACTTAGTCCTGGTAGTATTAGCATATCTATGTTGTAGATCAATAGCTCGCGTTTAGCTCCCCTGTTTTATTTTTGATATGTTCCTAGAGAAAACTAAGTTGAAAGATGTTAGTAGCAATGATGCGGATTGGATCCATGATCTGAGGTTTATCCTCATTGCTGCACAGAAGAATTATGTCTTTGATGCACCGCTAGGTGACAAACCTATTGCAGGAGCAGATGCAGATGTTATGAACATTTGGCTAGCTAAATATGATGACTACTTGATAGTTTAGTGCTTCATGCTTAAACGGCTTAGAATCGGGACTTCAAAGACGTTTTGAACGTCATGGACCATATGAGATGTTCCAGGAGTTGAAGTTAATATTTCAAGCAAATACCCGAGTTGATAGATATGAAGTCTCCAACAAGTTCTATAGCTAAAAGATGGAGGAGAATAGCTCAAGCAGTGAGCATGTGCTCAGATTGTATGGGTACTACAATCGCTTGAATCAAGTGGGAGTTAATCTTCCAGATAAAATACTGATTGACAGAATTCTCTAGTCACCATCACTAAGTTAGTAGAACTTCGTGATGAACTATGATATGCAAGGGATAACGGAAACGATTCCCAAGCTCTTCGTAATGCTGAAATCGGCGAAGGTAGAAATCAAGAAAAATATCAAGTGTTGATGGTAGACAATACCACTAGTTTCAAGAAAAGGGCAAAGGGAAGAAGGGGAACTTCAAGAAGAACGGCAAGAAAGTTGCTGCTCAAGTGAAGAAGCCCAAGTCTGGTCCTAAGCCTGAGACTAAGTGCTTCTACTGCAACCAAGTATTTGGTGGATAAGAAGGATGGCAAAGTGAACAAAGGTATATTTGATATACAGATTATTGATGTGTATTTTACTAGTGTTCGTAGCAACCCCTCGGTATTTGATACTGGTTCAGTTGCTAAGAGTAGTAACTCGAAACGGGAGTTGGATAATGAACATAGACTAGTTAAGGGTGAAGTGACGATGTGTGTTGGAAGTGGTTCCAAGATTGATATGATCATCATCGCACACTCCCTATACTTTTGGGATTAGTGTTGAACCTAAATAAGTGTTATTTGGTGTTTGCGTTGAGCATGAATATGATTTGATCATGTTTATTGCAATACGGTTATTCATTTAAGTAAGAGAATAAATTATTGTTCTGTTTACATGAATAAATCCTTATATGGTTACACACCCAATGAAAATGGTTTGTTGGATCTCGATCGTAGTGATACACATATTCATAATATTGAAACCAAAAGATGCAAAGTTAATAATGATGGTGCAATTTATTTGTGGCACTGCCGTTTAGGTCATATTGGTGTAAAGCGCATGAAGAAAATCCATGCTCATGGGCTTTTGGAATCACTTGATTATGAATCAGTTGATGGTTGCGAACCATGCCTCATGGGCAAGATGACTAAGACTCCGTTCTCTGGAACAATGGAGTGAGCAACAGATTTGTTGGAAATCATACATACTGATGTATGTGGTCCGATGAATATTGAGGCTCGTGGCAGGTATCATTATTTTCTGATCTTCACAAATGATTTGAGCAGATATGAGTATATCTACTTGATGAAACACAAGTCTGAAACATTTGAAAAGTTCAAAGAATTTAAGAGTGAAGTGGAGAATCATCGTAACAAAAATAAAAGTTTCTACGATATGATCGCAGAAGTAAAATATTTGAGTTAAGAGTTTGGCCTTCAGTTAAAAACAATGTGAAATAGTTTCACTACTCACGCCACCTGGAACACCACAGCATAATGGTGTGTCCGAACGTCATAACCGTACTTTATTAGATATGGTGCAATCTATGATGTCTCTTACTGATCTACCACTATCGCTTTGGGGTTATGCATTAGAGACAGCTGCATTCACGTTAAATAGGGCACCATCTAAATCCGTTGAGACGACACCGTATGAACTATGGTTTGGCAAGAAACCTAAGCTGTCGTTTCTTAAAGTTTGAAGTTGCAATGCTTATGTGAAAAAGTTTCAACCTGATAAGCTCAAACCCAAATCGGAGAAGTGTGTCTTCATAGGATACCCAAAAGAAAATGTTGGGTACACCTTCTATCACAGATCCCAAGGCAAGATATTCATTGCTGAGAATGGATCCTTTCTAGAGAAGGAGTTTCTCTCGAAAGAAGTGAGTGGGAGGAAAGTAGAACTTGATGAGGTAAACTGTACCTGCTCCCTTATTGGAAAGTAGTTCATCACAGAAATCTGTTCCTGTGACTACTACACCAATTAGTGAGGAAGCTAATGATGATGATCATGTAACTTCAGATCAAGTTACTACCGAACCTCATAGGTAAACCAGAGTGAGATCCGCACCAGAGTGGTACGGTAATCCTATTCTGGAGGTCATGTTACTTGACCATGACGAGCCTACAAACTATGAGGAAGCGATGATGAGCCCAGATTCCGCGAAATGGCTTGAGGCCATGAAATCTGAGATGAGATCCATGTATGAGAACAAAGTATGGACTTTGATTGACTTGCCCACTGATCGGCGAGCCATTGAGATTAAATGGATCTTCAAGAGGAAGACGGACGCTGATAGTAGTGTTACTATCTACAAAGCTAGAATTGTCGCAAAAAGGTTTTCGACAAGTTCAAGGTGTTGACTACGATGAGAGTTTCTCACTCGTATCTATGCTTAAGTCTGTCTGAACCATGTTAGCAATTGCCGCATTTTATGAAATCTGGCAAATGGATAAATAAAACTGCATTCTTTAATGGATTTATTAAAGAAGAGTTTTATATGATGCAACTAGAAGGTTTTGTCAATCCTAAAGGTACTAACAAAATATGCAAGCTCTAGCGATCCATCTATGGACTGGTGCAAGCATCTCGGAGTTGGAATATACGCTTTGATAAGTTGATCAAAGCATATAGTTTTATACAGACTTGCGGTGAAGCATGTATTTACAATAAAGTGAGTGGGAGCACTATAGAATTTCTGATAAGTATATGTGAATGACATATTGTTGATCGGAGATAATGTAGAATTATTCTGCAAAGCATAAAGGAATGTTTGAAAAGGAGTTTTTCAAAGAAAGACCTCGGTGAAGCTGCTTACATATTGAGCATTAAGATCTATAGAGATAGATCAAGACGCTTGATAAGTTTTTTCAATAAGTACATACCTTGACAAAATTTTGAAGTAGTTCAAAATGGAACAGTCAAAGAAAGAGTTCTTGCCTGTGTTACAAGGTGTGAAACTAAGTAAGACTCAAAACCCGACCACGGCAGAAGATAGAGAGAGAATGAAAGTCATTCCCTATGCCTCAGCCATAGGTTCTATAAAGTATGCCATGCTGTGTACCAGACCTATTGTATACCCTGCCCTATGTTTGGCAAGGGAGTACAATAGTGATCTAGGAGTAGATCACTGGACATTGGTCAAAATTATCCTCAGTGGAAAAAGGATATGTTTCTCGATTATGGAGGTGACAAAAGGTTTGTTGTAAAGGGTTACGTCGATGCAAGTTTTGACAGTGATCCAGATGACTCAAAGTCTCAATCTGGATACTTATTGAAAGTGGGAGCAATTAGCTAGAGTAGCTCCATGCAGAGCATTGTTGACATAGAAATTTGCAAAATACTTACGGATCTGAATGTGGCAGACCCGTTGACTAAACTTCTCTCACAAGCAAAACATGATCACACCTCAGTACTCTTTGGGTGTTAATCACATAGCGATGTGAACTAGATTATTGACTCTAGTAAACCCTTTGGATGTTGGTCACATGTCGATGTGAACTATGGGTGTAAATCACATGGTGATGTGAACTATTGATGTTAAATCACATGGCGATGTGAACTAGATTATTGACTCTAGTGCAAGTGGGAGACTGAAGGAAATATGCCCTAGAGGCAACGATAAAGTTATTATTTATTTCCTTATATCATGATAAATGTTTATTATTCATGCTAGAATTGTATTAACCGGAAACATAATACATGTGTGAATACATAGACAAACAGAGTGTCACTAGTATGCCTCTACTTGACTAGCTCGTTGATCAAAGATGGTTATGTTTCCTAACCATAGACATGAGTTGTCATTTGATTAACGGGATCACATCATTAGGAGAATGATGTGATTGACTTGACCCATTCCGTTAGCATAGCACTTGATCGTTTAGTTTGTTGCTATTGCTTTCTTCATGACTTATACATGTTCCTATGACTATGAGATTATGCAACTCCCGTTTACCGGAGGAACACTTTGTGTGCCACCAAATGTCACAACGTAACTGGGTGATTATAAAGGTGCTCTACAGGTGTCTCCGAAGGTACTTGTTGGGTTGGCCTATTTCGAGATTAGGATTTGTCACTCTGATTGTCGAAGAGGTATCTCTGGGCCCTCTCGGTAATGCACATCACTTAAGCCTTGCCAGCATTGCAACTAATGAGTTAGTTGCAGAATGATGTATTACGGAATGAGTAAACAGACTTGCCGGTAACGAGATTGAACTAGGTCTTGAGATACCGACGATCGAATCTTGGGCAAGTAACATACCGATGACAAAGGGAACAACGTATATTGTTATGCGGTCTGACCGATAAAGATCTTCGTAGAATATGTGGGAGCCAATATGAGCATCCAGGTTCCGCTATTGGTTATTGACCGGAAACATGTCTCGGTCATGTCTACATTGTTCTCGAACCCGTAGGGTCCGCACGCTTAAGGTTTCAATGACACTTATATTATGAGTTTATGAGTTTTGATGTACCGAAGGAGTTCGGAGTCCCGGATGAGTTCGGGGATAAGACGAGGAGTCTCGAAATGGTCGAGACGTAAAGATCGATATATTGGACGACTATATTCGGACATCGGAAAGGTTCCAAGTGATTCGGGTATTTTTCGGAGTAGCGGAGAGTTACGGGAATACGTATTGGGCCTTATTGGGCCAGACGGGAAAGAAGGAAAAGGGCCTCAAGGGTGGCCGCACCCCTCCCCTTGGTCTGGTCCGAATTGGACTAGGGAAGGGGGGCGCCCCTTCCTTCCTTCTCCTTTTCCCTTCCTCTTTTCCTATTCCATATGGGAGGTGGAATCCTACTAGGACTAGGGAGTCCTAGTAGGACTCCACACTTGGCGCGCCCCCTCCTAGGGCCGGCCTCCTCCTCCCTTGCTCCTTTATATACGGGTGCAGGGGGGCACCCCAAAGACACAATAATTGATCATTGATCTCTTAGCCGTGTGCGGTGCCCCCTTCCACCATAATCCTCGATAATATTGTAGCGGTGCTTAGGCGAAGCCCTGCGACGGTAGAACATCAAGATCATCACCACGCCGTCGTGCTGACGGAACTCTTCCCCGACATTCTGCTGGATCGGAGTCCGGGGATTGTCATTGAGCTGAACGTGTGCTAAAACTCGGAGGTGTCGTAGTTTCGGTGTTTGATCGGTCGGGCCGTGAAGACGTATGACTACATCAACCGCGTTGTGCTAACGCTTCCGCTTTCGGTCTACGAGGGTACGTAGACAACACTCTCCTCTCTCGTTGCTATGCATCACCATGATCTTACGTGTGCGTAGGAAAATTTTGAAATTACTACGTTACCCAACAACCATAACATGTCCCTAGTAAGCCTCTAGTTAACTAGCTCATTGATCAATAGATAGTCATGGTTTCCTCAGTATGGACATTGGATGTCATTGATAATGGGATCACATCATTAGGAGAATGATGTGATGGACAAGACCCAATCCTAAGCATAGCACAAGATCGTGTAGTTCGTTTGCTAGAGCTTTTCCAGTGTCAAGTATCATTTCCTTAGACCATGAGATCGTGTAACTCCCGGATGCCGTAGGAGTGCTTTGGGTGTACCAAATGTCACAAAGTAACTGGGTGACTATAAAGGTATACTATAGGTATCCCCGAAAGTATCTGTTGGGTTGACACGGATCGAGACTGGAATTTGTCACTCCGTATGACGGAGAGGTATCTCTGGGCCCACTCGGTAATGCATCATCATAATGAGCTCAATGTGACCAATTGTTTCGTCACGGGATCATGCATTATGGTACGAGTAAAGTGACTTGCCAGTAACGAGATTGAACGAGGTATTGGGATACTGACGATCGAATCTCGGGCAAGTAACGTACCGATTGACAAAGGGAATTGTATACGGGATTGATTGAATCCTTGACATCATGGTTCATCCGATGAGATCATCGTGGAACATGTGGGAGCCAACATGGGTATCCAGATCCCGCTGTTGGTTATTGACCGGAGAGTCGTCTCGGTCATGTCTACGTGTCTCCCGAACCCGTAGGGTCTACACACTTAAGGTTCGGTGACGCTAGGGTTGTAGAGATATTAGTATGCGGTAACCCGAAAGTTGTTCGGAGTCCCGGATGAGATCCCGAACGTCACGAGGAGTTCCGGAATGGTCCGGATGTGAAGATTTATATATAGGATGTCCAGTTTTGGCCATCAGGAAAGTTTCGGGGGTAATCGGTATTGTACCGGGACCACCAGAAGGGTCCCGGGGGTCCACCGGGTGGGGCCACCTATCCTGGAGGGCCCCATGGGCTGAAGTGGTAGGGGAACCAGCCCCTGGTGGGCTGGTGCACCCCCCATGGGCCTCCCCCTGCGCCTAGGGTTGGAAACCCTAGTGGTGGGGGGCCCCCCACTTGGCTTGGGGGGCAAGTTCCCCCCCTTGACCGCCGCTCCCCTTAGAGATCACATCTCCTAGGGCCGACGCCCCCCCTAGGGGCACTATATATAGTGGGGGGAGGGAGGGCAGCCGCACCAAGTCTCTGGCGCCTCCCTCTCCCCACGTAACACCTCTCTCTCTCTCTCTCTCGTTGGACCTTGGTGAAGCCCTGCCGAGATCACCGTTGCTTCCACCACCACGTCGTCGTGCCGCTAGATCTCCATCAACCTCTCCTTCCCCTTGCTGGATCAAGAAGGAGGAGATGTCTTCCCAAACGTACGTGTGTTGAACGCGGAGGTGCCGTTCGTTCGGCCCTTGGTCATCGGTGATTTGGATCACGACGAGTACGACTCCATCAACCCCGTTCTCTTGAACGCTTCCGCTCGCGATCTACAAGGGTATGTAGATGCACTCCCCCCTCCCTTGTTGCTAGATGACTCCATAGATTGATCTTGGTGATGCGTAGAAAATTTTAAAATTCTGCTACGTTCCCCAACAGAGAGGTGTTCTATTTCTCAGTCCCGAAGATATGCAAGAGGCAAAGAAATCTATGAAAGAAAAAGGTATTAAAGCTGAAGATGTTAAGAATTTACCTCCTATTGAAGAAATACATGGTCTTAATTTACCGCCTGTTGAAGAAACATATGATCTTGATCCATTACTTATTGAAGAACCTCCTGATCTTGATAACCTGACACAGGTAGTAAAGGTAAATTCTCTCTATAGATATGATAAAGTTGAAGTCCCTCCTACTAAAATTGCTAGTCAGTGCTTGGATGAGTTTGATAACTTTATGTTTAAGCAAGAAGACATCAATGCTTATTTTGGTAGACAATTAAAATGAAGTGCTTATATGATTAAACACTTGGGTGATTATATGGCTAATATTAGAGGTGAACTTAAACTTGTTAGCAAACATGCTTCTATGGTTACCACTCAAGTAGAACAAGTACTTAAGGCTCAAAAAGAATTGCTCGATGAAATGAATAGTAAGAAAAATGATTATGCTATTAGAGTGGCTACTAGAACTGGTAGAATGACTCAGGAACCTTTGTATCCTGAAGGCCACCCTAAGAGAATTGAGCAAGATTCTCAGAGAAATAATATTGATGTTCCTAGTTCTTCTAAAAGGAAGAAAAAGAAAAATGATAGGACTTTGCAAACTTCTAGTGAACCTATTGCTGAACCACCTGATAATCCAAATGATATCTCTATGTCTGATGCTGAAACACAATGTGGTAATGAACATGAACCTAGTGAAAAATTTAATGATGATGTTCATGATGATGCTCAACCTAGTAATGATAAGGATGTAGAAATTGAACCCGCTGTTGATCTTGATAACCCACAATCAAAGAATCAACGTTATGATAAGAGAGAATTTGTTGCTGGGAAACAAGGTAAAGAAAGAGAACCTTGGGTTCAGAAACCCATGCCTTTTCCTCCCAAACCATCCAAGAAAAAGGATGATGAGGATTTTGAGCACTTTGCTGAAATGATTAGACCTATCTTTTTGCGTATGCGGTTAACTGATATGCTCAAAATGAATCCTTATGCTAAGTACATGAAAGATATTGTTACAAATAAAAGAAAGATACCGAAAGCTGAAATTTCCACCATGCTTGCTAACTACACTTTTAAGGGTGGTATACCAAAGAAACTTGGAGATCCAGGAGTACCTACTATACCATGCTCCATTAAAAGAAACTATGTTAAAACTGCTTTATGTGATCTTGGAGCCGGTGTTAGTGTTATGCATCTTTCTTTATATCGTCGACTTGATTTGAATAAGTTGACACCTACTGAAATATCTTTGCAAATGGCTGATAAATCAATTGCTATACATGTCGGTATTTGTGAGGATGTGCCTGTTGTGGTTGCAAACGTTACTATTTTAACGAACTTTGTTATTCTTGATATTCCCGAGGACGATAGTATGTCTATTATTCTTGGAAGACCTTTTCTTAATACTGCAGGGGCTGTTATTGATTGCAACAAAGGAAATGTCACTTTTCATGTTAACGGAAATGAGCATACGATACACTTTCCGAGGAAACCACCTCAAGTTCATAGTATCAAATCTATTGGAAAATTTCCATCAATTATATTTGGAGGTTTCGAATTTCCTCTTCCTACTGTCAAAAAGAAATATGATATTCTTATTATTGGGGATGTGCATATCCCCGTTGAGGTAACATAGTGTTATTCGAAATTTCTCCGGTTCCATGTTAATCGGAATGAGTTTGTTAACAAGACCTGATCAACCTTGTTAGTGGATTCTTTTTTATGAGCATGAGATGGACGAAACTAGAAGGCACAACCTTCTGTACCCTCTTTATACTTTCTGTTATTTAGTAGAAACAAAGTAAAAATAGTATTTTTCTGTTTGTTTCCTGACTTACCCGTGCAATATAAAAATATCCTGAAAATAAAAGTCCTCAGAATGCCATGCCAATTTAATATGATTTTTCGGGAATATTTGAGGATTTATGGTGCAAAAATCACCGCTGGGGGAGCTGCCACCTGGCCACGAGGGTGGAGGGCGCGCCCTACCCCCCTGGGCACGCCCCCTGCCTCGTGGGCCCATGGTGGCCCTCCTCCACTTATTCCTGCACCCATCCTCTTTTTCTTCCTCACATAAACACGAATATCCAACTCAAGCACGAGTTCTAGCTCACTTTGCTGTGATTTTCTATCTCCTCCATTGGTCCAATTAGTTTTTGTTCTAGTGCTTTATTCATTGCAAATTTGTGCTGCATAGGTGGCCATGTTCTTGAGCTTGCATGTCAAATTTATTTGGTTCCAAGTAGTTCTAATGCTTGATATAAGCTCTAGGCACTTGTAGGAGTAGTTGCTATCAGTTTTGTTAAGCTTGGTTCACTTTTGTTTGAAGTTACAAAAAATTTCAGAATTTTTTTAGAGAAAAACAATATGCTTAGGAAGATGTTCCAAGGTGGTTCTTCTAAGAAGCAAGGTCCCAGGCTTGCTATGCGTGATGCTGACAAGGAACCACCAAGAGACGCTCTAGTGCGGCCTTGTGAATGTCCGTCGGAAAATTTCATGGATCGAGCGGGAACTAAAGAGGATTTTAACGCATATTTGCGTAACGCCGGTCTTGTGGACTTTGAGGCAGACAAATGCCCCTAGTATCATGATCTCACAAGCTCATTTGTGAGGAGGTTTGAGTTTTCATCTTCGCGTAATTCTCCTTCAGTCATGTTCGATCTTTATGACAAATCTTATACCATGGACTTAGAGGATTTTACTCTTGCCTGCAACCTCCCACAATGGGGTAGTATTATTGATCCCCGTAAATCTGAATTTAGAAACTTTCTTGCCAGTATAACTGTAGGGGAATCTCGAGATATAACACAAGCTACCATAGGGAGCATTCACTTTCCTGCTATACATTATTTTGCTCTCTTCATAGGTAGATGCATAAATGCTAAGGATGAAGCATCTCACATGTGTGTCCCTGACCTTAGCATTCTCAGGAGTGCTGTGTTAGGAGACCAATGTTATCATATAGGAGCCATTGTAGCTCGTAGGTTGTATCATAATAGATATAATGGAGATTTCTTTGGAGGAATTTATGCAACCCGTTCAGCTAATTTTCTTGAGATAGACGTTCATGAGGGTGACATGGAGTTGCCCCCTACTTATTTAGATTTTGATTCTATGGTTTCCCACCAGTTTGTCGAGAGGACTGAATCACCTCTTCAGTATCGACTAATCTTTAACAAACGACATGTTGTTCGTATTACTCTTCCTGCTCCTGCCTTCTTTGATTCTCAGACAAAAGGAAGATATACCATTACCAGAGAGGGGGCAGATGAGTACAAGAGGGGAGCAGAGGCAGCCCGACTCCACGCTGCAGCTTAGGAATCTATAGCCGCTGCATCACAGTACAACCCCAACTATTCTTCATCACAGTATGACCCCAGCTACACCTACGGATATCCGCCAGGCTATCCCTGGCAATAAACCAACTTAGGCCAAAAGCCTAAGCTTGGGGGAGTACGCATTTCTCACCGACATTACATTTATGTTCACACACACTCATTGCTAGATGTCGGTGCTCATACTCTTTCACTGTAATATCCATGCTATTTTTTTTCTTTTTCCTGCTTTCTTCTTGTGTGCTTGTTAAACCTTAAGAAAAAAACAAGAAAAATTAGTAGTAGTTTACTCTTCTTGCTGTAGTAGTAATAATTAAAAAAGAAAACCCAAAAATATTTCCCGTTCTTCTTTTGCTTGTTGGGAGCTTTCCCGTGTAAATAGTTTTTATTTCTTTTCTTTGGGGGTCAGTAGGAGAAGACCATGATTAAATTGTTGAAGTGGCTCTTATATGCATTGTTGTTGATTTAACCCAGAGCCCATATTGCCTTGTCTTCTCCTGTTTATTGAATGCTCGCAGATTCCAGCTTAGTGCAATGCACGTGCACTCTTGTTATTATTCACATCGTTCGTTCGTGCAAGAGAAAGGCGATTATGATGATATATATGATGAACTAACTGGGATGAGAAAAGCTGGTATGAACTCGACCTCTCTTGTTTTTGTAAATATGATGAGTTCATTGTTCTTGATTCAGCTTATTATGAATAAACATGTTTGCAATGACAATTAGAGATCATAGTTGCTTGTGCCATGCTTGATTAGCTATGAGTTATAATGGTTTACCTTGCATGCCAACATGCTATTAAGATGGTTATGATGTGGTATAATGGGGTGGTATCCTCCTTTGAATGATTTAAGTGACTTGGCTTGGCACATGTTCACGCATGTAGTTGAAACAAATCAACATAGCCTTCACGATATTTATGTTCATGGTGGATTATATCCTACTCATGCTTGCATCCAATGTTTATTAATTTTAATGCATGTACATGGCTGTTGTCGCTCTCTAGTTGGTCGCTTCCCAGTCTTTTGCTAGCCTTCACCTGTACTAAGCGGGAATACTGCTTGTGCATCCAATCCCTTAAACCCCAAAGTTATTCCAGATGAGTCCACTATACCTTCCTATATGTGGTATCTACCTGCCGTTCCAAGTAAATTAGTATGTGCCAAACTCTAAACCTTCAAATAAACATTATGTTTTGTATGCTCGAATAGCTCATGTATCAACTAGTGCTGCCCTTATCTTCCATGTTAGGCGGGTTATTCTCAAGAGGAGTGGACTCTGCTCCTCATTCACGAGAAAATGGCTGGTCACCGGGATGCCCAGTCCCATGCTTTATGCAAACTAAATCAAAATTAATTGCAAACAAAACTCCCCCCTGGGACCTGTTGCTAGTTGGAGACACTCGTTGTTTCGAGCAAGTCATGGACTGATGCTTGTTGGTGGAGGGGGAGTATAAACTTTACCATTCTGTTTGGGAACCGCCTATAATGTGTGTAGCATCGAAGATATCGCCATCTCTTAGTTGTTATGTTGACAATGAAAGTATACCACTCAAAATATTATTTATCTCTATTTCAAAACCGAGCTCTGGCAGCTCTACAAATCCCTGCTTCCCTCTGCGAAGGGCCTATCTATTTACTTTTATGTTGAGTCATCACCCTCTTATTAAAAAGCACTAGCTGGAGAGCATAGCTGTCATTTGCATTCATCACTATTAATCTATATTGGGTGTAACTATGATTGGATCTCTTTTACCATGAATTACAATGTCTAGTCAGTCCTTGATCTTTAAAGGTGCTCTGCATTTATGTTTTGCAGTCTCAGAAAGGGCTAGCGAGATAACATCTTGTTATATCATATTATGATTTGTTTTGAGAAAGTGTTGTCATCCGAGATTTATTATTATGGCTCGCTAGTTGATTATGCTATTGATATGAGTGAATACGAGACCTGAGAATTATTGCAAATGTGGTTAGTCATGATCTTTGCTAAAAACTTGAATGTTGGCTTGATATATTTACAACAACAAGAGCAAACAGAGTTTGTAATAGTCTTTATTTTTGTCTTTCAGTTTGTCAACTGAATTGCTTGAGGACAAGCAAGGGATTAAGCTTGGGGGAGTTGATACGTCTCCGTTGTATCTACTTTTCCAAACCCTTTTGCCCTTTTTTGGACTCTAACTTGCATGATTTGTGTGGAACTAACCCGGACTGACGTTGTTTTCAGCAGAATTGCCATGATGTTGTTTTATGTGCAGAAAACAAAAGTTCTCGGAATGACCTGAAACTCCACGAAACATCTTATAAAAAATAATAAAAAATCCTCACCAAAGATGAAGACCAGGGGGCCCACACCCTGTCCACGAGGGTGGGCCCCCCCCTAGGGTGCGCCCCCTCCCTCGTGGGCCCTTGGAGACCTTCCGACGCCAACTCTAACTCTATATATTTGCTTTCGGGGAGAAAAAAATAGAGGGGAAGAAACCATCATGTTTTACGATACGGAGCCACCACCAAGCCCGAAAACCTCTCGGGAGGGCTGATCTGGAGTCCGTTCAGGGCTCCGGAGAGGGGGATTTGTCGCTGTCGTCATCATCAACCATCCTCCATTACCAATTTCATGTTTCTCACTGCCGTGCATGAGTAATTCCATCGTAGGCTTGCTGGACGGTGATGGGTTGGATGAGATCTATCATGTAATCGAGTTAGTTTTGTTAGGGTTTGATCCCTAGTATCCATTATGTTCTGAGATTGATGTTGCTATGACTTTGCTATGCTTAATGCTTGTCACTAGGGCCCGAGTGCCATGATTTCAGATCTGAACCTATTATGTTTTCATGAATATATGTGAGTTCTTGATCCTATCTTGCAAGTCTATAGTTACCTACTATGTGTTATGATCCGGCAACCCCGAAGTGACAATAATCGGGACCACTCCCGGTGATGACCATAGTTTGACGAATTCATGTATTCACTATGTGCTAATGCTTTGTTCCGGTTCTCTATTAAAAGGAGGCCTTAATATCCCTTAGTTTCCATTAGGACCCTGCTGCCACGGGAGGGTAGGACAAAAGATGTCATGCAAGTTCTTTTCCATAAGCACGCATGACTATATTCGGAATACATGCCTACATTACATTGATGAATTGGAGCTAGTTCTATGTCACCCTAGGTTATGACTGTTACGTGATGAACCGCATCCGGCATAATTATCCATCACCAATCCGATGCCTACGAGCTTTCCATATACTGGTTTACGCTTATTTACTTTCCCGTTGTTACTGTTACAATCACTACAAAATACCAAAAATATTACTTTTGCTTCCTTTACTTTGTACCGTTACCACCACTATCATATTACTTTGCTACTAAACACTTTGCTGCAGATACTAAGTTTCCAGGTGTGGCTGAATTGACAACTCAGTTGCTAATACTTGAGAATATTCTTTTGCTCCCCTTGTGTCGAATCAATAAATTTGGGTTGAATACTCTGCCCTCGAAAGCTGTTGCGATCCCCTATACTTGTGGGTTATCACACTCCTCTCACCAAAGTTGCCGCTTCCAACATCCTGATCTCCTCTGTGATGAACTCCTGCCTCTCCAGAGCCCGCTTTCTGACCTTCTGTTTGACGGGTCACGCATGAGGGCAGACGGCTAGGTGGTGCTCAATCACCTCCCTGGGAACACCGGGGATGTCGGATGCTTTCCACGCAAACACGTCGACATTCGCCCGCAGGAAGGTGAAGAGCGTGCCTTCCTATTTGCTGTCGAGGGTGGAGCCTATGGTGAAGGCCCCTCTTGTGCCATCACCCCTGACGGGCACCTTCTTGGTCTGCGGCGCCTCAGCTCTGGATTAACTACCCGCCTGTTCGGGCGGGATTAACTACCTTCAACGATGAAGCCCTGGCGGAGAACTTCCCCAATCCCAACAGAGGGGAGTGGGTGTTCTTTGTTTCCTTCCTACTGAGGGGCGTGGGATTTCCAATCCACC
Source organism: Triticum aestivum (assembly GCF_018294505.1). Taxonomy (NCBI): domain Eukaryota; kingdom Viridiplantae; phylum Streptophyta; class Magnoliopsida; order Poales; family Poaceae; genus Triticum; species Triticum aestivum. The sequence continues at coordinate 392,396,101 of NC_057806.1, read as the reverse complement.
CTTTCCTCAGAGGTCTTCTAGAGTATTACGGTCTCCAATTGCACAACTTCACGCCAGGCTCCATCCTACACATCGCGGGCTTTGTTGCTCTTTGTGAGTTGTTCCTAGGTTGCGAGGCCCATTTTGAGTTATGGAAAAGATATTTCTGCCTCGTCCCGTGCTCCCAAAAGGGATCCATATTTGAGGTGGGCGGTGCCGGCGTATAGGCGGAACAGGATACCTATCCGGCATTGCGAAGAAGGCATCCGAAGAGTGGCCCTCAGAGTGGTTCTACATCGAAGACGTTGTCCTCCCGGACCCAATCCGGCAAAGTCTTCCCGAATTTTCCACCGCTCCTCTAAAGAAGTGTGCCAGTTGGCGCCCCCGAAGCTATGAAGAGGAAGATAGTGCGGAGATTAAGAGGCTAGTGAGCAAGATCAGAATACTCGCCCACTCCGGACTATCTATAGTCGAGGTAATGGCGATTTCAATAATATGAGGCAATAAACCGCTCCAATCCTCCCATGTGGCATTACAACGGGGAGGACGGTGCATCATGCTGTGGGTGTAAGGGTCCGACCAATTTTGCCGCTTTGGCCGCCACGTTGGCTGACCTTTTCAAAGGGGAAAAGGAAGACTTCGCTCGCCTGAAGTGCCGAGAAGGCTTTTCCATGTATATCCCCATTGACTGGGTGAGTCTTTGATCACATGCCTTACTCAGTCCGCTTCCTTAACTGCGCTTTTAGTCGAACTTAATCCGGCTACCTTTAACAGGAATGGAGAAAGGTCGTCGCGGGGATCTACAACCCCGCTCCGCAGCCGGAGGACCATAATAGAGACCTTGATCCTAGATTCGAAGAGGATTTGGATATATTTGTAGAGTTTAAGGATGGAGTCTTTTATCAGATGAGCTACTACAACACGAAAGTGTCCATTATAGCCGATTACCCCGGCCTGCTCCCTTCCTCCCATGTAAGTACCCAGGAGGACATCTCCTAAAAAAGAGTTTTCCCACTACGACTCACCCACCACACTACATTGTGCTCCCAAGGGGCGACGCTCGCACCATCGTACTGCAGCAAAGGCGTCCTCTAAGAAGACGATGCTTGCACAGGGCACGTCCCTGAAAAGAAAGGCAAATGACGATACAGTCGGGTCCTCTCCTTCGTCGAAGAGGTATAATCCTTTAACATGCACTCAGTGGATAGATCGGATGCTGATGTTTCATATTGTGCAATATTGCAGGAGGAGTGTACACCGGACTGTATCCGGAGACCTAACCGGCCATGCATAGACTAATCCAGCCCCGGACCCTGCGACAAGCACTGGAGGGGATGCGGGAGCAATGCCGGATTGTCATCTCCGAGAGGATTCCGATAATGTATCCGTCACGAACTGCGAAGTGGAGAGTGCGATGAATCATCAGCGGCGGAGAGCGGCTATGCGTGACCCAAATTTCACTGAAGAGGCATTCAATGCCTTCAGCTCAACGGATGCTTACATCCGAGCTGCTCGGGATGGACTTGCTGGAGCCACTCACCAGCTTTCAAAGGATATGCGGGTAAGTACTTTTATGCGGATTCAATAATCATATGCCAGTAGCCCCCGAGGCTTGAAGCAGTTGGCCCAACTAATTTAAGGGTCGTTACATTGTCAGGTACTCACGAAGAGAAATAACACATTATCCATGGAGCTAGAAGAATGCCAAACTAGGCTAACTGCTGCCACCGCCGAACTAGAAATTTTGAAGAAGTCCAAGAAGGCACCTGATGGTAAGTACAACAGCAGCTCGGAAATAAGATTCTGTGCCTACAACGATGTTGCTTAACTATGCTTTGTCTCATTGGTAGGCTCGACAGATCAACTGGAGGAGAGGCTAAGGGTTGCTCAAGCGGAAAAACAACATGCCGAAGGGCAAGAGGCTGCTGGTCAACGTGTATTGACACGGGCCATTGATGAGAAGAACAAACTAGGATGCAAATATCAAGCAAGCCAAAGAGCTGAAAGGCGGCATATTCAGTATGCTCTGTAACCTATCTGTCACGCGGTCTCCTGTTTGAAAATTTTACAAGTTTGCTTCTGTAGGTGTGCTAACAAGACGTCCTGAAGGAGAAGTGTTTAGATTCCAAGGCGACCTACTACAAGAGCTATCCAAAGTGCACGAGCGAGCTCGGAAGGCATTGAGGAACATGGCTAAGGCTTTATGTCCATCTGATCCACCTCTAGGAAGTATGGAGGAGCTTGTGAATTTATTCAAGGGAGCTCGTCGCCGTTTGGAGCTATGGAAGATATCAGCATGTCAGGAAGGCGCCCGAGAAGCCTGGGCCATGGTGAAAACACGGTATACCAAACTTGATCCGAATCATATGGCCCGGGTCGGACCTCACGGACCAGATGGACAAGAAATTCCTGTTAGCTTAGTGTACGAACAAGTGAAAATAGCCGCTAAGTTTTCTCAACAGAATTGTAAACTAGACAACCTGCTAGAGGGTCTAGAGGAAGAAGAAGTTTTTGAGTCCAAGTAGCAGTGTACTTTATCAACAAACTTATCTTCAGCCGAACTGTAAAACGATTGGCATGGCAGACATTCCGCTTTGACCTCCAGAACCCGAGGTTTGGAGTGTTTCCGGATATTATACCATCGGTAAACACCAAGGTATGTTTGGAAACCAGGCAGTCCGGTCATAGTTGCTTAAACAGACAAGTTGTATTCGGGGAGTTATGTTATATTACATTTGATCGTAAGAAACATCTTCCAGAGAGAATAGTTCCGTTAAGGGTTCCTTTCCCTGGGCCAGCATGTGTTTTTGTGCATGCGTAAGTTGCGGGGCGAAAAATCACAGTACACATTATAATTTGGGGGCGTATATTGCAGCGAAGGCGCTTCATCTCTTGTCCGTCGACCAAGTATTCCCTTAAGAACACTAGTGAAAGTGCATTATATCGACTAGAGGGGGGGTGAATAGGCGACTTTTATGAAAGTCTTCAAAACGTGGAAGTTATGAAGACAAACGATAGAAATAAACCTATTACCATGCAGCGGAAGGTAGACTACACTAGGCAAGCCATAGTCAAGTATTCAATGAAGTGAAAGCACAATGACTTAATAGCAACAATGTAGTAAGGATCAGGTAGGAAAATATTATGAAGCCATACAGAACATGCAGTCACTCAGTGAAGACAAAAGGTAGTGCAAACATACAATGACTTCACAGGGAGCAACAGTAAGTAAAGGGAAGGGAAGATGAAACCAGTGACTCGTTGAAGACAATGATTTGTTGGACCAGTTCCAGTTGCTGTGACAACTGTACGTCTGGTTGGGGCGGCTAGGTATTTAAACCTTAGGACACACAGTCCCGGACACCCAGTCCTGAACACACAGCTCAGGACACCCAGTCCTCACCGTAATCCCCTTGAGCTAAGGTCACACAGACCTCGCCCAATCACTCTGGTAAGTCTTCAAGGTAGACTCCCAAACCTTCATAGACTTTGTTCACCGGCAATCCACGATGTCTCTTGGATGCTCAGAACGCGACGCCTAACCGGCTGGAGGATGCACAGTCCTCAAGTGTAATAAGTCTTCAGATCACACAGACAAGAAGACTTAAGTGATGCCCAATTCTCTCTGGCTCTGGGTGGTTAGGGCTTTATCCTTGCAAGGAATTCTCTCTCAAAGGCTTTGAGGTGGGTTGCTCTCAAACAACAAAAGCCGTACTCTTAATCTGAGCAACCAACCGTTTATGGTTATGTGGGTGGGCTATTTATAGCCACTTGGCAACCCGACCTGATTTGTCCGAAATGACCCTGGGTCACTAAGGAACTGACACGTGTTCCAACGGTCAGATTTCAAACTCACACGGCAACTTTACTTGGGCTACAAGCAAAGCTGACTTGTCCGACTCTGGACAAGATTCGCTCTCATAGTCTTCACTCGAAGACATAGGTTTTGTTTAGGCATCACTCCAGTCATTCTGACTGGTTCTCTTGGACCCCACTTAACAGTACGGTGGTTCCTATGACTCAACACAAAAGAAAAAGAACTACGAAAGATCTAAGTCTTCGAGCTCCATAGGCTTCATGTGGTGTCTTCTCTTGTCATAGTCTTCAATGTGAATATCTTCATATACCACCTTTGACTTCAATGTCTTCATACATTTTTAGGGGTCATCTCTGGTAGGAAAACCGAATCAATGAGGGACTTCTACCTGTGTTATCCTGCAATTCTCACAAACACATTAGTCCCTCAACTAGGTTTCTCATCAATACTCCAAAACCAACTAGGGGTGGCACTAGATGCACTTACAATCTCCCCCTTTTTGGTGATTGATGACAAACTAGTTGAAGTTTTCAACGGGGAATATAATCTGTGAAATTGTAAAGGATAAGGAATTGTCTTCATAAGTTGCAAGGGCTCCCCCTGAAGATGTGCATATAGGTAATTTGCTTTTGGAATGCAAATGCACATGGCAGGTTGTACTTGTGGAGATCCACTTCAACTTATGATGACAATCCACTATGCATGTGAAAGTATATGAAGATAATGACATGCATAATGGAAAATGGACGTCTGCAGAATGATCTAAGTGCGGAATTTATCGTCGCACATGCGGAATTTATCATCGCAAAACAAAGTGGCAGATAAGTAGCAGACGACCATCGAGTTTAAGTGTTACAACTCAAAGAACCAAATGTAGCAAAACGAGAGTTGTAAGCAAGAAGCAAAATATAAAGCACCCGCCCATATGGACCCGCTTGAAGACTATCAACCTCATATGCTTCTCCCCCTTTTGTCAGTAAGGACCAAAAAGGTTTGAAGACATAGAGCATCTACTCGTTCCCATGCGGAGTAGGTGAAGTAGCAGGGTCGTTGGTGGTGTTTGGCGGTGCTGAAGAGCTTGGAGCAGAGTTGACGCGTGCTGAAGGAGGTGGTGGTGAAGTAGCATCATCTTCATCCTCGATAACTCTGGCAGTCACTATTGCAGCAGATGAAGAGAACTCAGAGTCTTCAAGGGGTGGAGTTCCTAGTAGCACAGCTCTTCGAGGAGGTGTGGAGTCAAACTTGAATCGCTCAGTGAAGCCATCCTCTTGGAGATCATCTTCAGAACACATCATCGTTAGCCCTTTCCATGTACGGCGACAGGTTTCATGGGCAACGAAAGCATTCTTGGTGGCAAGTTTGCGAATGCGATTAACTTCCACCAAGAGGCTTTTCATCTGACGCTTCAGCCAGTCATGATGCCTATCCTGTTTCTGATGAAGAGCCACAATAAGCTCTCGGTCGTTGAGAACACGAGTGCGCTTCTTGGGTCTTGAGCAGTTGTACTATCAGTGGCTTCAGTAGACGCAGGGTGTGGTGCACATGTAGTGCCAGCCAAAGGATACACCCGAGTGACTGCTTCAACTCCTTCAATGTTCTGTGAGAAACTCTGATGCTCTGCATTCTGAAGACTTAGAGGTTCCTTTGCAGGCTCAGGATAGATGGCTTCAGTAGAGATATCCACATCAGGCAGAAAAATCCTATGATTGCGAGCAGATGGCTGAGATGAGATATCGGAGTGAAGTTTAATTAGCCGCATTACCCATGGGGCGTAGAACTTCAAGCCAAACAGATCAGAGCTCGATGCAGCAAGTTGGCGGATGAATAAGTCCTGTGCATTAAAGCATTTTCCATGAAGAATATAGAAGACCAAAGTCTTCATTGCACCCTCAAGCTTGGCATTTGGAGAGTGCCCTTTGATGGGCCAGAGAGTTCGCCTGATGATGTGATAGATGGTTCGTGGCAGATACTCAAGGTCTTCAACGAAGAACTCTGTTGGATAAGCAGCATCTTGGGGCAATGGCTTCGTCATGCTGAGCATCTGACTCATATCAGGTTCCGGCCTCTTAAAGATGCTCTCAATAGCTTCACTATGCAGCTGACAGCCATGCTTGTAGAGATCGCCAGGAGTGGGCAAACCAGTGAGCTCAATGATGTCAAATGCATTGGCTTCATGATGAACATTTCTGGTCATCCACTCCAGGACCCAAGTCTTCGGATCTCTGCTGTACCCACGGATGTGAAGTGTGGCATAGAATTGGAGCAGCAGCTCTTCATTCCAATGCTCTTGGTCAGTAACGAACGGCAGCAGTCCAACTTCCTTGAAGCAATCCAAAGCTTCTTCCAGACAGGGCAGACCAGCTATGGCTTCAATGTCAAGGCGCTTGTGTGGGAAGATGTGACCTTGGTTGTAAAGAATGCATGAGTAATAGCTTTGATGAGGATAGCTCCAGAACCGATCAGATGATATCCTTTCCCTTGAGTAGGGGTTCCTGAAGCTATCGAAGAATGTGTTGTCTGCCCTGAAGCCATTGATATTGAAGGAGCCAGGTGCTGATGCAGGACATAGGAACCTTGGCAATCTTGGGATTGGCTTCTGTACCTGAGGCCTATGCTCAACATGATAGTCGAACTGTGGACCGGCAGCAGACTCAGGAACAGAAGTGACGGGATCAGTGGCTTCTCTGTCTTCTTTTTCCGTTGGGGAGGGCTCCACATTAGCTTCATTGGTGGTTGTGGCAGCCACAAGATTTTCAAGCATGTTCTCCTTGAGAACTGCTTCTTGGTGGGACAGTGGAGTGGCAACTTGTGGGACTTCTTCTTCCACGGCTGATGCAGCCGGATTGTCTTCAGCAGAGACTTGAGGCCTTGGACCTTTGCGAAGCCTGCGCAACGCGGGCGACGCCTGTGGAGTTGGAGTGGGTTGGGCCTCATAGTCTTCTTCCTCTTGTGGGCAATCTGCCCATGAAGCATCTTGTGCAATTGGCATCAGTGGACGACCAATGCTAATGAGTTCGCTGTTCTGAGGAAGGACTGCACCATCTTCTACATTGTCATGTTGACCAATGTCTTCAGCAGCGATGGGATCAGCTGCTAGAAAGTCTTCAGCTTCATGAGCCTCCGTGGAAGCAGGCTCATGGATGGTCAGTTGGCGTTCAGCTTCAGGATAGACCATAGAAATGGGTTCAACTATCAAGGGCTCTGTGGAAGCAGCCCAATCTTTCTTGGTCTTCCTCTTCTTCTTAGAGGGGCCAGTTGGAGAGGCTTCAGAATGTTTCCTCTTCCTGGCTTCAGCCTCAGCAGTCCTTGTCTTCTTGAGCTCTGAAGCTGTTGACTGGCTTTTTGGCTTCGAGCCAGTCATTTTAGTTGGGAAGATAATAGGAACTGCTTCCTGCCTTGGTGCGTCAGGTTCAGCCGTAGCAGGCTTCTTCTTCTTCTTTGCGGCCATCCTAGGGTCGATGCCAGGACGCCCAAGGGCCTTGCGCTTCTCAGCCTCATTATAGGCTTGCACACATCTGTCAGCCAGAGTCTTCATGCGCTCACGCGAACCCTGAGTTTCTGCACGTTTCTTTACAAAGGCTTCCTTGAGCTCGTGCATCATACTCTTGAAGTTCTTCACTTCCTGCACACTGAGCTTGGCCATATGCTTCTTGAATTGAGCCTTTTCATAGTCAATCTTTTGCTTCAGTTCAACAATGCGATGGGCAATAGAGAGTTCTGAAGCAATGGCGCCTTGGAAGGCGACACTGAGGCCAATTGGTAGCTGCAGATCTTCAAAGCTGATGTTTGGCGTGTCAAACCACTCGTCAATGAAGTTGTGGATGATGGTCACATCAAAGAGAGGCAGATCATTGAAGATTTCTGCTTCTTCTTTGCTCTTGATGAGTTGCTCAAGAGCGTCATCTGCTAGATCTTCATCACTTGACAGATCAATGTCGTCACTGCGCAGAATGGCAGCAGCAGTTAGCTCTTGTCCGGTGTGAGGCAGAGGCATCTTGACTTTCTGGGGCTTGGAGATGCGAGATAAGTCTTCGGACTGCACACTGTCTTCAGGAGGTGCAGTTGCCAGTGGCTTCGCCCTTGAGATTTTTGGTGAGGGGGCAGGCTTTGAAGCTTTAGGCTTCTTCATCTTCTTTGTCTTTGGTGCTGCAGGAGCTTCTTCTGATTCAGCGTCAGCTGCAGGCTCATTCACTGCAGTCCCTTGAACTAAGATGCGGGTGATGAGGCCTTCAAGGTTGGAGAAAGGACCAATGACATTGGGTTCTGCATCTCGTGTGCCATCTGCCCTTGGTGCTGAGGGACCAGGGTTGAAGTCTAGCCCCAAAGTCTTCTTGTTCTGCTTCGCTGAGTTCTGGGCAAACTGGAAGTTGCGCTTGAACAGATTGTCGTCACGACACCATAGTAGTGACGATGGGTGTGCATCAGCTGGCTGTGGCCCACGGACCATGCAGGGATAGAAGCCTTGAGCAATGGCTTCATCTCTGGACCTGGGTAGAAGATTCTTGTATTGGATGTCTCCCCACGGTCTCTTGATGGCATTTTTCTCAGCATATTCTTGGGTTACAAATCGGTATTTGAACCATTGTTCTGCCCAATATCTTTGAATCCATTGGATTCGGGTCTTGCGCTGATTGTAATCCTCTTCAGGATCTGTCTTGTACAGTTCTGAGAGTTCATCTGGCAGATCTGTGGATGTTTCTCCATGACGCTTTCTGCCACCCTTTCTTGCTGCTTTCTCTGAAGCCATAAACTTTAACTTGAAAGGCTTCAACACGTTCAAAGGCTTCAAAGGTTTTCGCTTGCTGGACCAACAGGAACTGGCTTCGGGAGAATTAATGTGATGCTGTAAGAATTCTGCAAATGAATGCAGACTATGAGAACCAAAGGATTCTCCCATGGACATGTACCTGTGACAGCATTAAGGTGCAAGGGAAGGGGAAGAGGTCATATGCATTCTCAGAAGATTTTGAAGATAAATCAGTTTAGAAGACATTGACCTCATTTTGCGAAGACATTCACTCATAAATAAGGAGTTAGTTCCGAATTTGTACGAATCCACAGATCAGTACAAGTGAGGAATCTAACTACTTTGTGAAGCATAAGTGAATATACTAGACATGTTATGAGATGCAGTATGAGAGAGATCTAACTTGTGTGAATAGAAACGGCTTGTGGTAGAAAGTGACAAATCCATAGGATCAATGGTGCTGTAAAAAGGAAGTTTTATTTACCACACTAAGAACTGCAAGACGAAGTGGAAGATGAGGCCGAGCAGTTCGATCTTTCGTGCCCTAACTTGGCGACGGAGGACACCTACGGCGACGGCGGAGGGTACGATGTCCGCGGTCGGCATGAAGACGGCGTCGGAGAGGTTGCGGCAGCGAAGCGCTTCGTCGCCGGCGTCGTCGAGGGCTAGCGGTGGCGCTAGGGTTCGTGCGAGAGTGGAAGAAGAGATAATGACTGTTGTGAAGTGTGTATTTATAGGTACATGGGCGGCACTGCGCTATTACACAAGTGCCCCTGGCGATTCGCATCTGAGGAACACGTGGCCATTATGCGGAATTTTGGGGTTTGTTCCACGTCCCACGCATGCCTTGATTGTCGGGTGGTCGTTCCTACTTCTCCGGGTTTCATGTGGAGGAATGAGCATTGAAAACGGACTTAATGGTTGTCTCTGTATCTTCTGCTAACAAGGACGCAGAGAAGACATTCGACAGTTTCAATAGAATGCATATGATTTGGAGAGATAGAATTTGAGATAGAAAGCATAGAGAGGTTAGGGTCCGATCACATTCACTTAGTTCAAAAGATTCAACAATGAAGACATAGCTATAAGTGAATGCTGTAGAGGACAGAACACTAATATATATATATATATATATATATATATATATATATATATATATATATAATCAACATAGTGAAGATAATCATGAAGATATGTTGAGATCGAAGCCAAACCAAATGTGAAGACATTGCAAGGTAACGCCATGAGTGAAACACTTCAAAATAGAACATTTGGTGGTGGCGTTACCCACCGTATAGGAAGTATTAGACCCAGACATGGCGCACAATTATCGTGGCGCTCCGAAGTCAAATTCCACATTAATGTATTCACACTTAGAATGTATGTCTTCATTGATTGAAGATATACTTTACTTCGTGTGTTGCACATCTAAGTCATCAATATGCATAAGGGTTAGGATGTGTGCCTGATCACAGGACATTTGAGGATTCCAGGATATTTAGCTCACACCGTAACTTGCAAAATCTCTTCTCATCCAAGGGCTTGGTGAAGATATCTGCCAATTGCTCTTCAGTGTTGACGTGCATGATATCAATATCTTCCTTCATAACATGATCTCTGAGAAAGTGATGACGAATTTCAATGTGCTTTGTCTTCGAGTGCTGAACTGGGTTGTTGGCGATCTTGATGGCGCTTTCGTTGTCGCAGTAAAGTGGCACTTGCTTCAGATGAATGCCATAGTCCTTGAGTGTTTGCTTCATCCACAGAAGCTGAGCGCGGCAAGATCCAGCAGCAATGTATTCAGATTTAGCAGTGGAGAGAGATACACAGTTCTGCTTCTTTGAAGACCAACATACAAGTGATCATCCCAGAAAGTGACATGTGCTTGATGTAGACTTGCGATCAACTTTGTCACCAACATAATCAGCATCCGAGAATCCAACCAGATCAAACTCTGAGCCCTTTGGATACCATAATCCTAGAGTTGGGGTGTGAGCCAAATATTGAAGAATTCGCTTCACAGCTAAGTGATGCGACTCCTTTGGTGCCGCTTGAAATCGAGCACACATGCAAACACTAAGCATAATATCTGGCCTAGATGCACATAGATAAAGTAAAGAACCAATCATGGAGCGGTATACCTTTTGATCAAACTCTTTACCATTGTCGTCGGGACCCAGATGATGTTTGGCTCGCATTGGTGTTGTGAAGCCTTCGCAGTCTTGCATACCGAACTTCTTCAGGCAATCTTTGAGATACTTCTCTTGAGATATGAAGATGCCGTTGCGTTGTTGTCGTATTTGAAGACCGAGGAAGAACTTCAGCTCTCCCATCATGGACATCTGATATTGCTCTTGCATCATATATCCAAACTCTTCACTGTACTTCTGATTGGTGCAGCCGAAGATAATGTCATCCACATATATTTGGCACACAAACAGTTCACCATCATATGTCTTCGTGAAGAGAGTGGGGTCTAGGGAACCAGGTATGAAGCCTTTTCTCTTCAGGAAGTATTTGAGTGTGTCATACCAGGCCCGAGGGGCATGTTTGAGGCCATACAGTGCCTTGTTGAGCTTGTATACCATGTCAGGATGTTTTGGATCTTCAAAGCCAGGCGGTTGTGCAACATACACTTCTTCAACCTTGCCATTAAGAAAAGCACTCTTCACATCCATTTGATATAGAAGTATGTTGTGATGATTTGCATAGGCCAGCAGTATGTGTATGGCTTCAAGTCTAGCCACAGGAGCAAATGTTTCATTGAAGTCAATGCCTTCCACTTGAGTATATCCTTGAGCAACGAGACGAGCTTTGTTTCTGACAACTTGACTATGCTCATCTTGCTTGTTGCGGTATACCCATTTGGTGCCTATTATATTGTGCTTCCGTGGATCAGGACGCTTAACTAGTTCCCATACATTATTCAGCTTGAACTGTTGAAGCTCTTCTTGCATAGCTTGAATCCATTCAGGTTCCATGAAGGCTTCTTCAACTTTCTTGGGTTCTGTTATTGAGACGAATGCGAAGTGCCCATAGAAATTTGCTAGCTGAGTTGCTCTTGAACGAGTGAGTGGACCGGGTGCATTGATGCTATCAATTATTCTTTCAATCTGCACTTCATTGGCAACACGAGGATGTACAGGGCGAAGACTTTGCTCTTGCTGATCATTGTCGTTGTTAGAAGGAATGTCTTCAGGCTGAGCATTGTATTCATGTTGATCAGGTGCTGAGATGATAAGTTCTTCTTCAGGATGAGCTTCAGAAGGTATAATTTCTCCAGTTCCCATTAGCTTGATTGATTCACTGGATGGAACTTCATCTAGCACATTTGGCAGTTGCTCTCTTTGTGAACCATTGGTCTCATTGAACCGCACATCCACTGTTTCAACTTTGTAATGAAAGAGATTGAAGACTCTGTAGGAGTGCGAATCCTTTCCATATCCAAGCATAAAACCCTCATGTGCTTTTGGTGCAAACTTTGAGGTGTGATGTGGGTCCTTGATCCAGCACCTTGCGCCAAATACTCTGAAGTAACTGACATTTGGCTTCTTGCCAGTAAGGAGCTCATAAGATGTCTTGTTCAGAAGCTTGTGAAGATAAACACGATTGATTATATGGCATGCAGTATCAATGGCTTCAGGCCAGAATTTTCTTGGGGTCTTGTATTCATCTAGCATCGTTCTGGCCATCTCAATGAGTGTTCTGTTCTTGCGTTCAACGACGTCATTCTGCTGTGGCGTGTACGGGGCTGAGAATTCATGTGTGATGCCCAAGGTATCAAGATATGTATCAAGGCCAGTGTTCTTGAATTCAGTGCCATTGTCACTTCTAATGTGCTTTATCTTGGCGCCATAATTGTTCATAGCTCGATTGGAGAAGCGTCTAAAGACATCCTGCACTTCAGTCTTGTAAAGGATTATGTGCACCCAAGTGTATCTAGAGTAATCATCAACAATAAAGAAGCCATAGAGGCATGCAGTAGTAGTAAGAGTTGAGTAATGAGTGGGACCGAAAAGATTCATGTGAAGCAGTTCGAAGGGTCGAGTAGTGGTCATGCTTGTCTTCGAAGGATGTTTGGCCCTCGTCATCTTCCCTGCTTCACAGGCACCGCATAAGTGGTCTTTCTTGAACTTGATGCCCTCGATGCATATGACATGCTTCTTCTTCGCAAGGGTGTGGAGGTTCCTCATGCCAGCATGCCCAAGCCTCCGATGCTAGAGCCAGCATTCTGAAGCTTTTGCTAGAAGACATATGGCAAGCTGTGGTCCTGCTGAGAAATCTACTACGTACAGATCATCTTTTCGATACCCTTCAAACACTAGAGACTTGTCAGATTCCATTAGTACGAGGCAACGATATTTTCCAAATATTATGATCATGTTCAAATCGCAAAGCATTGAGACAGACATTAAGTTGAAGCCAAGGGATTCAACAAACATGACTTTGTCCATGTGTTGATCCCTTGAGATTGCAACTCTACCTAGACCCAATACCTTACTTTTACCAGTGTCAGCAAATGTGATGTGGCTCTTGTCAGATGGACATAAGGTTGAGTCCATAAGAAGACTTCTTTTGCCAGTCATGTGATTTGTACACCCACTGTCAATAATCCATTCTGAAGACGCTGGTGTCGTACCCTATAGTGCAGTTAGGGGGATAGGCTTCACCAAGAGCATTGTGAAGCAAAAACATTTGACGAACCAATGGGTTATGAAAGCTTAGATCCAGATTAGGACTAATAGGGAGAGTAGCAAGCGATTCAGGAACGAAGTACATAGTAAGACCATTCGGGCATTTGATCTTGCGCCCTGCAAGATGTTTAAGGTCCCCAGCAATGGCGTCAGGCGATTTTGGTTTTCTGCTGGAGACCTTTCCCTGCAAAAGAGAGTTAAGCTTTCTTAGCCACCCACATCTTCAAGGGTGGCTGAGAAGCAATAAGTCCAAGTGCAGCATCTGAGAATTTTGGCTTTGCAGCCCTAGCAAACAGTCTTGCAGGTAGACAATAGTACTCATAAGAATAAGCAGAATAGTTCTTGGTCTTATGAACATGGCGGTTTGATGAACCGCTCTCATATTCATATGCCTGAGTATGGTTTCCCTGCAAAACATTTGCGTTAGTGTGACTCAGGTGAGTCCTCTGTCTGTATGAAGCCTTTGGACCGTATGAAGCCTTTGGGCTGAGGTTTGTCTTCTTCACGTGAGGTGTCATGATGACATTCACAGGAAGACTCTCCAGACACCTTTTCAGAACCCAGATCTTCTTCATAGGCGGTCCATTCCTGCAATTAGTACCAATGTACCTGGCAAACACTTCACCATTCTGATTCTTAAACAGTATATAGTTTGCATCAAAGGATTCATCAATGATAATGAGGTTAGCACAGGTGAAGCCAGATAGATTGGATGGGTCTGCTGAAGGTTCCTTTGCAGCAACCCACATGGTTTTGGGGTACTGCTCAGGTTTCCAGTAAGAGCCATCAACATTCATTTTCCTTACGAACCCAACACCCTCTTTCCTCGGGTTTCGGTTTAGAATCTGCTTTTTGAGGACATCACATAGTGTCTGATGCCCTTTAAGACGTCTGTACATCCCGGTTTCAAGCAATGTCTTCAACCTAGCATTCTCATTAGCAATAGCAGTGCAATCCTCAGCAGAGGGGTTAGTTACCACATCAAAAGTTGAAGATATTGTAACAGTAGTAGCAGTAGAACATTCAGCAATAGAAGTAGCATTATCACGCTCAATGCATTTAAGACATGGTGGTTCAAATCCTTCCTAAGCGGGACTGATCTGTTTGGAGTGAAGTGACTCGTTTTCCTTTTGAAGATCTTCATGAACCGCTCTCAATTTCTCAAGATCTTGCTTCCTTTGAAGATAATCATAGGAAAGCTTTTCATGAGTTGTTGAGAGAGTTTCATGACGACTTTCAAGTTCCTGATACTTAACGTGAAGATTTTTTATGTCTTCAATTAAGGATTCAGATCGAGTCATTTCAGCACCTAACAGATCATCGCTTCTGTCTAACAGTTTTTGAATATGTTCCATAGCTTTCTGCTGTTCAGTTGCAATTTTAGCAAGTGTTTTGTAGCTGGGTTTTGAATCACAATCAGAGTCATCATCACTAGATGTTTGATAGTGAGTAGTGCGTGTGTTTACCTTGGCACCGCGAGCCACGAAGCAGTAGGTAGAAGCGGAGTAGTCCTTGTCATTTGCATCGGTGTCGGTGATGAGGTCATTGTCTTCAATATTGAAGATGGACTTGGCAGCGTATGCTGTAGCCAGACTTGCGACGCCTGAATCGGACTCCTCCTAAGACTCCACCTCCGCCTCCTCAGAAGCAGACTCCTCCTCCGAGTCCATTTCCTTGCCAACAAACGCACGTGCCTTTCCAGATGAGCTCTTCTTGTGTGATGAAGACTTTGAGGAAGACTTGGCGAAGACTTTGACCGAGTCATATTCCTTGCTCTTCTTCTTCTTTTTGTTCTCATTGTCCCAGTGTGGACACTCAGAGATGAAGTGGCCAGGTTTCTTGCACTTGTGACATGTTTT
Source organism: Triticum aestivum (assembly GCF_018294505.1). Classification (NCBI taxonomy): domain Eukaryota; kingdom Viridiplantae; phylum Streptophyta; class Magnoliopsida; order Poales; family Poaceae; genus Triticum; species Triticum aestivum. Next base: position 392,381,005 of record NC_057806.1, on the reverse strand, counting down.
CTTCTTGTAGTCGTGAGCAGAAGCTTCATCATTCCTTGAGCTTGATCGGGAAGACTTTCTGAAGCCTTTCTTCTTGGTGAATTTTTGGAACTTCTTCACAAGCATAGCAAGTTCTCTTCCAATATCTTCAGGATCATCAGAACTGCTGTCAGATTCTTCTTCAGATGAGGAGACAGCTTTTGCCTTCAAGGCACGAGTTCGCCCATAGTTTGGACCGTAGATATCTCTTTTCTCAGAAAGCTGAAACTCATGTGTGTTGAGCCTCTCAAGTATGTCAGATGGATCGAGTGTCTTGAAATCAGGACGTTCTTGAATCATCAGGGCTAGGATGTCAAACGAACTATCAAGTGATCTCAGTAGTGTCTTGACGACTTCATGTTTGGTGATCTCAGTAGCGCCGAGGGCTTGTAGCTCATTTGTGATGTCAGTGAGTCGGTCAAAAGTGTGCTGGAAATTCTCATTGTCATTTCGCTTGAAGCAGTTGAAGAGGTTGCGAAGGACACTGATTCTCTGATCTCTCTGGGTTGAGATGCCTTCATTGACCTTGGAGAGCCAGTCCCATACCAGCTTAGATGTCTTCAAAGCACTCACATGGCCATACTGTCCTTTGGTCAGGTGACCACAGATGATATTCTTGGCAGTAGAGTCCAGTTGAACAAATTTCTTGACGTCAGCAGTAGTGACACCTTCTCCAGCCTTGGGAATGCCGTTTTCGATGACATACCATAGGTCGACATCAATGGCTTCAAGATGCATGTGCATCTTATTCTTCCAGTAGGGATATTCAGTTCCATCGAAGACGGGGCACGCAGCGGAGACTTTAATTATCCCTGCAGTCGACATAGCTAAAACTCCAGGTGGTTAAACCGAATCACACAGAACAAGGGAGCACCTTGCTCTGATACCAATTGAAAGTGCGTTATATCGACTAGAGGGGGGGTGAATAGGCGATTTTTATGAAAGTCTTCAAAACGTGGAAGTTATGAAGACAAACGATAGAAATAAACCTATTACCATGTAGCGGAAGGTAGACTACACTAGGCAAGCCATAGTCAAGTATTCAATGAAGTGAAAGCACAATGACTTAATAGCAGCAATGTAGTAAGGATCAGGTAGGAAGATATTATGAAGCCATACAGAACATGCAGGTACTCAGTGAAGACAAAAGATAGTGCAAACATACAATGACTTCACAAGGAGCAACAGTAAGTAAAGGGAAGGGAAGATGAAAGCAGTGACTCGTTGAAGACAATGATTTGTTGGACCAGTTCCAGTTGTTGTGACAACTGTACGTCTGGTTGGGGCGGCTAGGTATTTAAACCTTAGGACACACAGTCCCGGACACCCAGTCCCGAACACGCAGCTCAGGACACCCAGTCCTCACCGTAATCCCCTTGAGCTAAGGTCACACAGACCTTGCCCAATCACTCTGGTAAGTCTTCAAGGTAGACTCCCAAACCTTCACAGACTTCATTCACCGGCAATCCACAATGTCTCTTGGATGCTCAGAACGCGACGCCTAACCGGCTGGAGGATGCACAGTCCTCAAGTGTAATAAGTCTTCAGATCACACAGACAAGAAAACTTAAGTGATTCCCAATTCTCTCTGGCTCTGGGTGGTTAGGGCTTTATCCTCGCAAGGAATTCTCTCTCAAAGGCTTCGAGGTGGGTTGCTCTCAAACGACAAAAGCCGTACTCTCAATCTGAGCAGCCAACCGTTTATGGTTGTGGGGGGTGGGCTATTTATAGCCACTTGGCAACCCGACCGGATTTGTCCAAAATGACCCTGGGTCACTAAGGAACTGACACGTGTTCCAATGGTCAGATTTCAAACTCACATGGCAACTTTACTTGGGCTACAAGCAAAGCTAACTTGTCCGACTCTGGACAAGATTCGCTCTCATAGTCTTCACTCAAAGACATAGGTTTTGTTTAGGCATCACTTCAGTCATTCTGACTGGTTCTCTTGGACCCCACTTAACAGTACGGTGGTTCCTATGACTCAACACAAAAGAAAAAGAACTACGAAAGATCTAAGTCTTTGAGATCCATAGGCTTCATGTGGTGTCTTCTCTTGTCATAGTCTTCAATGTGAATATCTTCATATACCACCTTTGACTTCAATGTCTTCATACATTTTTAGGGGTCATCTCTGGTAGGAAAACCGAATCAATGAGGGACTTCTACCTGTGTTATCCTGCAATTCTCACAAACACATTAGTCCCTCAACTAGGTTTGTCGTCAATACTCCAAAACCAACTAGGGGTGGCACTAGATGCACTTACAACTAGCTTTCGGCTTCACCCGTCTAAGGTACACATCTGGATAACCCGGCAGTAACAATTGCAGAGGTGCTCCCTTTGTGCCCTAGCCGAACAATCGGGAACATAGGGCATAAGCACAGGAGCCAGGCAACCCAGCTTGGCGAAAACTGAAGTCACAAAGGTGCATATAATGGCAAAGACAAGACACATATGAGTAGACAACATATATACGGTGAGCTTGACGCTCAAAAAGTAATAATCATAATAAGCTCATGTGAAGAGAAGCCCCCAGGTATTATAGGGTATGTACATTTAATGATGTATACCCCTCGAGTATGCGGTTTATCCGAACACTAGTAGAAGTTGTACAAAAATGAAAAAGAGAGAAAAAGGTGAGAGGGAGAAAAGAAAGGACGAAGAAAAAAGGTATAAGTGTGAACTTAGGCGTAGAATCTTTGGAGCCGAGCAAGGTTCCATGGGTTTGGTTCCAAACGATTATCCGAAGCATTGCGAAGGCGATAGGCTCCTCCAGTGAGAACTTCATCTATAATGAAGGGACCTTCCCATTTGGGTAGGCGTAAGATGAGTTCACCGACATTATAAGTCTTTGCCCTTACTTCCCTACTTTGATATCCCCGAGCTTGTTGTTGGTAAAATGCGGAACGGGCCTTCGCGACATCGTGCTCCTCCTCCAAGCCGTCTGGAACATCCTGCCGGTCGAGCTCGGCCTCTCTCTCTTCGTACATGCACACTCAAGGTGAGTCGTGAATAATGTCGCAAGGCAAAACTGCCTCCGTGTCGTACACCATGAAAAAAGGTGTATATCCGGTCATGAGATTGGGCGTGGTACGCAGCCCCCAGAGTACAGAATCGAGTTCTTCAACCTAGTGCTTGTCTGATTCACGCAGGGATCGCACTAGTCTGGGTTTGATGCCGCTCATTATCAAGCCGTTAGCCCGTTCGACCTGACTGTTTGTCTGAGGGTGGTATACGAAAGCGTAATCGAGCTTGAAGCCCAAATTAGCGCACCAGGTTTTCACCTCATCAGTCGTAAAGTTAGAACCATTGTCAGTATTGATATTGTGCTGGAGACCATAACGGTGTACAACACCAGATATAAAGTCTATAACCGGTCCGGCTTCGGCCGTTTTGATTGGTTTGGCCTCTATCCACTTAGTGAACTTGTCGACCATAACCATTAAATATTTCTTCTTATGGCTTCCCCCTTTAAGGGGTCCGACCATGTCTAGCCCCCAGACCGCAAAAGGCCAAGTAATGGGGATTGTTCGTAAGGCTGTGGGCAGCATATGGCTTTTATTGGCGAAAAGCTGGCATCCAACACAGCGCTGTACGAGGTCTTGTGCGTCTTCTCGGGGCGTGGGCCAAAAGAAACCCGTATGGAAGGCCTTACTTACAAGGGCCCAAGCTGCAGCATGATGGCCACCAAGACCGGCGTGTATTTCAGCCAAGAGCTCATGTCTTTCTTCTTCGGAGATGCACCTTTGGAGTACTTCGGTGGTACTTTTCTTGTATAGTTCCCCCTCATGGACTTTGTAGGCCTTCGAGCATTGAAGAATGCGACGGGCCTCCGTTTGATCATTAGGGAGCTCATTCCTAGTAAGGTAGGCGAGGAAAGGTTCAGTCCACGGGGCAATTACAGCCATGATTTCATGGGCCGATGGTATTATTTCGGTGCCCGAGCCCCCGATGATATCGGAACTGTGTTCGGAATCCGGGGGTATGATCGGCTCTGGAACGGTGTTGCCGCTATCGTCCTTCGACACTATGGATGGCTTGAAGAGCCTCTCCACGAAGGTGTTAGGTGGGATAGGGTCGCATTTGGCGCCCATGTGAGCAAGTATGTCTGCAGCTTGATTAATCTCTTGATTCCTCTACTTCAAATTAATGGAGGACGACCTGCTCTCCGTCAAGGTCTTCGGAGACTTCGGGACTCACCTGAAGTGCTGCATGGAGAGCTCCTCCGACGGAGATTCCGACGATGGAAGCTCTTCCTCGAGCGAAAGTGATGAGGAGGACAGCGGGGTAGATGACGGGGACGAGTCCGACTAGGCGTCGGATGCCCCGCGCCTGGGCGGGTGCGGTAGCTGCAGCATCTGCACCTGGCCGCTCCTCCGGTAGAGTTTTGCCGGGGGTGGGGCCAGATCCTTGAACTTCTCGAGGCCGTCTCCTTGGGAGAATGGCGTCGGGAGGCTGCAGAAGAGGAAGAGGGCGGGCGGCAAGGCCGTCAACTCGGAGTATGCGGGCACCGACGCCTTCGTCACATACTGCCGATCCTGCCGCCTTGTCTTCCAGCTCCTTTCCCGGCACCGTCATCACCGGCCCACCCGTGGGCGGCCACCGAGGTGTTCTCTCGGTGCTTTCTGCTGCTCGTAGCTTGCCTAGGCGCCCCTTTTGCCCTCTCGCCTCCTTGACCTGCCTCCTGAGGAGAGGGATAAGAAAGGGATCACGGGCATCTTATCTCTTTTTTAATCTGTAAGCCTTCGGGCCTTGTTAAATTTAAAGCTTGTAATCCCCTTTGTTCATGTTTTTCATTCCGTACGAACTATACCTATGTGGGATGCTTTTAATGAAAAAGGGATGTTTGCCGGGTTTTTCGTTCGTGGGTAGACCCCGCGACAAGGAGCGAATCCTTGTTACAATTTAAGATAAACGTTTTCACCCGGCAACAGGCCTTGCCGTCCCCCCACTTTGCTCGACCATTCAACGCCCTTGGCGGAGGCAGGGAGGAAAGGGGCTTAGGCCCCTCGTTCTACTTCCTTGCCATCACGACTACAACCAAATCCCGGCCCGGGAAATAATCCTTGGGTAAAGAAAAGGGGAGCACGGTGGCCTAGAAATAAAACGAGGTTTCACATATCCCAGTTCCGTTCCGAAATGCATGACAAAGGATGAAAGACTTATCTAGATCTGCAGCCCCCGGCAACCTTGTCTTGCCGCGGTTGGATCCATGTGCTTGCAGCCCCTAACAACTCTGGTTTGCCGGGGCTGGGATGCCGGTCCACTTGCTTTCTTCCAAGTAGCTCAGCAGAAGTTCTCATGTGCCCTGCGAACCAAAGGAGGACAGAAACGAAACAGATAGATGCGTACTCGACCTCTAGGCTAGGAGTTAGCCGCCGCTAAGCACTATCAACCCCAACCAAGGAAGAGACTCGACCTAGCATGCATGCTATAACTTAGGGCGCCAGCGCTTCATTCATTTATGCTCAGGGTCTGCGCCTAGCTTTGTACAAAGGGTTACATGCCTTGCCGGCAAAGCTTGTACAAAAGGTGGCTTGCCGGGAGGCCCGGCAAGCCGCGCCTTATGGGTAAAACTTCCGAAGATGCTCGATGTTCCAGGAGTTGCTCACTGGGACAGCATCTTCGGTCTCTAGGCAGACTGCGCTGGGCCTGGTGACTCATATTACCCGATAAGGGCCTTCCCACTTTGGCGTCAACTTGTTGGAATTCTTGGCCGACTGAACGCACCGAAGAACAAGGTCGCCTTCCTCAAAGCTTCGGGCATGAACCTTGTGGCTATGGTAGCGGCGCAAGGCTTGCTGGTAGCGCGCTACTCTCACAGCCGCCCGAAGACGATCTTCCTCAAGGAGTGTCGCGTCATCTTGGCGCAACTGCTCTTGCTCAAGCTCATCATAAGAGAGCACTCGAGGTGACCCGTATATGAGTTCCGTGGGGAGAACTGTTTCTGCCCCACATACCAGGGAAAAAGGTGTCTGGCTGGTGGCTTGATTTGGCGTCGTCCTGATCGACCAAAGAACCGCCGACAATTCATCAATCCAGCACCTTCCGCTCTTGCATAGCTTGTCAGAAGGCTTTGTCCTTAGGCCTCGCAACACTTCAGCATTTGCCCTCTCCGCTTGGCCGTTGCTCCGTGGGTGTGCCACGGAAGCAAAACAGACCTTGCTGCCGAGGTCTTGAATGTATTGCATGAAGGTGTGGCTTGTGAACTGCGTGCCGTTGTCGGTGATGACTCTGTTTGGCACACCAAAATGGCAGACCAGTCCTTTGAAAAACTTGACAGCTGACTGAGCAGTCACCTTTCTCACTGCTTCCACCTTCGGCCACTTTGTGAACTTGTCGATTGCAACATACAAGTACTCAAAGCCCCCGACAGCATGGGGAAAGGGCCCAGTATATCGAGGCCCCAGACCGAGAATGGCCAGGAGAGAGGGATTGTTTGAAGGGCTTGAGCTGGTTGGTGAAGATTCTTTGAATGGAACTAACATGCTTCACACTTGGTTACTAGTGTCGTCGCATCCTGGAGAGCGGTGGGCTAGAAGAAACCTTGCCGGGACGCCTTTCCGGCAAGGGCCCTCGACCCTATGTGGGAGCCACATATGCCTCCATGTATCTCTGCCAACAGCTCCAGTCCTTCTCCCGGGGGATGCATTTCAACTTCACGCCGTTCGGCCTTCTCCTGTACAGGACGTCATCGACGAATTGGTACAGGGCGGACCGACGGGCTACTTTCTCCGCTTCTTCCTGCTCCTCAGGAAGCTCCCCTGTTTGGAGGAATTGGACGGTATCCTACGCCCATGTCGGAGCCTGGGGCTCGACGGCAAGGACCACGGGCATTTCTTCCACCATGGGAGTAGCTATCTCTATGGCCAGGGCTTGACGCCCTGCCAAAGCCAGTTGCTCTTGGGTAGGCTCAGCGTCCGCGGCAGCACCCTTGCCGGCAGCCCCAGGGGCTTGGTTGGAAAGTACTTGCCGGGACCTGACTTCCTCCGCTTGTTCTGCCCTGTTGATGGTTCGCCGGATGGTTGAGTTAACCAGAGCAAAAAGGTACCTGGTTCCACAGGTAGCTTGAATGCAGCATGCTTTGACAGGTAATCGGCGATGTCATTCTCCATTCGGGGGACATGCTCCACTTGGATACCGTTAAAGCATTCCTCCAGCTTCCTCACCTCATCTACGTAAGCCTCCATCAATGGGCTCTGATAATCCTTGTTGACCTGTCTGACAACGAGCTGCGAGTCACCCCTGACGATGAGCTTCTTAACCCGAGGTCAGCCGCGATCCTGAGACCGGCAAGCAATCCCTCGTACTCAGCAATGTTGTTGGTGGACATCTCCCTGGGGAAGTGCATCTGGATCACGTACTTGGGGTGCTCTCTGGTGGGTGCGACGAGCAGCACACCAGCACCGGCGCCTTGCAGCGAGAAAGCCCCATCAAAGTACATGATCCAGTCGCGGTCTGCTTCCATGCCGGGGAGAGTGGTCTCCTGGATTTCTTCGTCAGGTGTCGATGTCCATTATGCAATGAACTCCGCCAAGACTCTGCTCAGGATTGTCGAGGTACTCTCAAACTTTAAACCAAAGCTTGACAATTCCAAGGCTCATTCCACAATCCTTCTGGTCGCATCTGGGTTATGCAGTATCCGTTGCAATGGGAGGCGGGTGACGACAGTGATCTTGTGGGCTTGGAAGTAATGACGCAGCTTCCTCGAGGCCATAAGGAGGCCGAAGAGCAATTTTTGCACACCGGAATACCTCGACCTAGCCCCCTGCAAGAGGGAGCTAACAAAGTAAACCGGGTGCTGCGTCATCTTCTTCTTCTGCACCACCTCACTCGACGGCGCAGGCACTGCCTTGGTGGCATCAGACTCTATCGGGGGATGTGCCTTGCCGGCACCAGGCCCTGCCGGGGGAATCTTTGGCTTGCCATCCGCTGGTTCCGCTGCCTTCACTGCCTCCTCGTTGACCTCCCTCTGTGCCACCAGTGCGGCGCTGACCACTTGATTCATCGCCGCCAGATATAGCAGCAGCGGCTCTTGTGGTTTAGGCGCAACCAGTATCGACGTGGAGGAAAGGTATTTCTTTAGATCCTGCAATGTTGCCTCAGCTTATGGGGTCCACTCCATTGGGCCTGCCTTCTTGAAGATTCTGAAGAAAGGAAGGGTGCGCTCGGCGGACTTGGAGATGAATCGGCTCATGGCGGCGACGCAGCCGGTGAGCCGACGCACATCCTTGATCCGCCTAGGCACCTCAATCTGCTCAATAGCCTTGATTTTGTCCGGGTTTGCCTCGATCCCGCGCCGCGACACAAAGAACCCGAGAAGCTTGCCGGACGGAATGCCGAAGACACACTTCTTAGGGTTCAGCTTGAGGTTGATCTTGCGCAGGTTGGCAAATGTCTCTTCCAGATCTTGCACAAGGGTGGGCCCGTCCTTGGTTTTGACCACTATGTCATCCATGTATGCCTCCATATTTCTATGGAGCTGAGGTTCAAAACCAATTTGGACTGCTCCCGTCGAGCCAGCACTCTTCAACCCGAAAGGCATCCATAAAAAGCAATACGTACCACATGGGGTGATGAATGTTGTATTTTCTTCATCCTCTCTTGTCATGAAGATTTGGTGGTAGCCCGAGTAGGCGTCGAGGAATGACAAAAGATCACACCCGGCCGTCGAGTCAACAATCTGGTCGATGCGCGGCAATGGGAAGGGGTCCTTAGGACAAGCCTTATTGATATCTGTGTAGTCAATACACATCATCCACTTCCCATTCGCCTTGCGCACCACTACCGGATTGGCCAACCACGTCGGGTGGAGCACTCCTCTCACCAAACATGCCGCTTCCAACTTCCTGATCTCCTCTATGATGAAGTCCTGCCTCTCCAGAGCCCGCATTCTGAACTTCTGCTTGACGGGCCGCGCATGAGGGCAGACAACTTGGTGGTGCTCAATCACCTCCCTGGGAACACCGGGGATGTCGGATGCTTGCCACGCAAACACGTCGACATTCGCCCGCAGGAAGGTGACGAGCGCGCCTTCCTATTTGCTGTCAAGGGTGGAGCCTATGGTGAAGGCCCCTCCCGTGCCATCCTCCCTGATGGGCACCTTCTTGGTCTGCGGTGGCTCAGCTCTGGATTTCTTGCTCTTGTCGGTAGAGTTCTCTGGCACGTCCTCGACGGTAGCACAACACTCTGAGGAGGAGCACTTGCCGGAGTGGGTGCAAGAGGTCTTGCCGGGCTTCTTCTTCCCTCCCGGGCCTTCAGCGGTAGGAGCAGGCGCCTTGACGATAGCTGCTGCAACTGCTTCCCGGTAGAGTTGGTCGGCGCAGATCAGCGCGTCCTTCTTGTCGGAGGGGACGGAGATGATGGTCAACGGCCCAGGCATCTTTAGCATGTTGTAGGCATAATGTGATGCTGTCATGAACTTGGCTAGTGCCGGGCGGCCGACGATCCCGTTGTAGGGCAAGGGGATCTCGGCCACGTGAAGGTGATCCTCTCCATTCTGTAGTTCAACTCCCCTCCAAACGTCATAGGCAGTGTGACCTTCCCCTTCGGCTGGCTCCTCCCCGGATTGACCCCTTGAAACGTACCCGTTTCCTCGAGGTCTCCATTAGGAATTTGCAGTCTTTTGATCATGACGGGCGAGATCAAGTTTAGGCCGGACCCGCCGTCAACCAACATCTTGTTCACCTTGAGGTTGTGTATCGTTGGTGAGACCAACAATGGCAAACACCCGACCGCGGTTGTGCGGTCAGGGTGGTCTTCGGCGTCAAAGATGAGGGGCATGCTGGACCACTTTAGCGGCTTCTGAGCGTCGAACGACGGTTCCGCTGCTATAATCTCACACGCCCACTGCTTGAGCTGGCGGTGAGAAGTATGCAGCGAGGCACCACCATCGACGCACATGGCCTCCGTAGCCTTCTGGAACCCTTGCTCATCGGACTCGTCGTCCTCGTCGTGATCATCGTCTTCTTGTTTCTTGTCACGGCCCCAGGAGGGCCTCTCTTGCTGGTTGTCCTTGCCGCGGCGGCCTCCTTGGCCGCCATGCTTCTTGCCGGATCCCTCGGCACCATCCTGGTCCTTCTCCTTGTCCCGCCTCTTGTACTCAGCTTTTTGCTTCTCAGCAAGCAGCTCGACTTGTCGGCAGTTCTGGAGGTCGTGGCCCTTGGTGCGGTGGATCTTGCAGTATTGCTTGCCGGAGCTTCCTGGCTTGTCGGTAGTCGCCAAGGCCCGGCAAGCGGCACACCCCGCAATCTCCTTGCCAGGGGCGTCTGCCTTGACCTTCTTGGTAGCGCCGGTGTCGTCAAATCCTTCAACAGCAAGCACGGCCTTACCTTTGCGTTTCCTGTTGCGACGCTGGCCCTTCTTCATCGGGGTGGCGGCGTCTTCGTCGGTAGAGTCGGTTTCCGCATCGGCGTCTTCGTCGGGGTACTTCCTTCCCTCTTTAGCCCGAGCGCACCTATCGGCCAGAACGTAGAGCTCGGCCACATCCTTAACCTTGGTCATCGCCAGCTCTTCATGCATCTTGCGGTTGCGCACGTTCTGATGGATCGCGCTGATCACAGCAGCGGGATGAACGTCAGGGATGTTGTACTGCACCCGGCTGAATCTCTGGATGTACTTGCGTAGGGTTTCCCCTTCCTTCTGAGGAATAATATCACTACAAAAAAATACGCTTCCGTGATGATACGTGTTTGTCACAGTAGGTCGCGTTTTTTGTCATGCTTGTACATCCATGACAAATTTATGACAGAATCAAGATAGTCATACCTGTGTTGTCGTAGAAGTGTTCCATGACATTACCAAAATTAACACCACGGAAGTGTCCACTTCCATGACGATAAATCGCGCGTCACAGAAGTGCTTTCATCAAGGGTGACCGACACGTGGCATCCACCGTAACGGAACGCCGTTAAGCTATCGGGTCGGGTTTTGGAAACGATAACCCGTTAACAGCCCCGACCAATGGGGATTTTCCATGTGTAAAATCATCATTGGCTGGAGGAGACACGTGTCAGGTCCGTGTTGGCCCAGGTGTCACTCATCCAATGGGCGAGACGCGCCTATGATATGTTGACACGTGGACCGGCCCATCAAGTTTAAATGGGCCGGCCCAACTGAAGGCCCATAAGATTTTGCGGACCATAATGGGCCGACCCAGCTAAAGGCCCACGAGATTTTGCGGACCATAATGGGCTGGCCCAGCTAAAGGCCTACAAGATTTTGCGGGCCATAATGGGTCGGCCCAGGTAAAGGCCCACAAGATTTTTGTGTGCCATAATGGGTCGGCCCAGGTAAAGGCCCACAAGATTCTTGCGGATCATAATGGGCCTGCCTAGCTAAAGGCCCATGAGATTTCACCGACATTAATGGGCCGGCCCAGCTGTAGGCCCATAAGATTTTGAGGACCCTAGTAGGCCGGCCCATTAACTGGCTGCCATGTTTTGGGCCAAATGCCGACCCATATTTGATCCGGTCCATTAATGGCCTGCCACGCTCCGGGTCAAATAGTGGCCCATATGAGATCTGGCCCGTTAAAAGCCTACCATGTTCTGGGCCAAATTACGGCCCAGATCAGGTCCGGCCCTTTAAGAGGCTTTGGGCTCAATTATGGCCCATATCAGATTCGGCCCGTCAACTGGACACTATGCTTTTAGGCCCACTTGCTAAAGGCCCACTTAGTAATTCGGCCTGATATTAGTTTTGGCCTTTTAAGGGCCCGTTTAACATTTCGGCCCTATATTAATTTCGGCCTATTAAAAGCCCATCCTATAGTTGGGCCTAACTACGGCACGGTTTGCATCCGGCCTGCTCGCAGCCGATATTTGATTGGGCCAAACAAGGACCGAGACAATTTTGGCCTGTTAAAAGCCCGTGATTTGATTCACACAATCATGGGTCGGGGTTCATTTCGGGCTGCTACCGGCCCGTGAGCTGTTCGTCATGTTTCAAGCCCAACCTACATCGTGATTGCATGACGGCCTGATTATGTACCGTAATTTTACGGTTTGGCCGGTTTACTGCGAAGACATGATATATATACAGTAAAATAACTGCAGCATCATGAATAAGAAAAAACCTAGACTATACAATTAAGAAATTACGGCATATTACATCCACTGGGCATCAAAGTTCGCTGCTATGATAATAAAGCACAAGCAGATAGCAGATTACATACACTGGGCATCAAAGATCGCCACCAGTGCAAATAAACACGCTGACAAAATATATACAAAACCGACAGCACTTCAATAGAGTTCAAGAAAGGTTAGCCCTGCTGGGGAGCTGCAGCGCAAGCAGCTGAGCAAGATGATGAGACTATGCTTATTCAACACTTATATCTTCCTCACTCTGAAAGATAAACAAGCAGACAGATGACAGGTTTTGCACATAAAAGTATCAGTGCTGACAATTCATCACATTTCTTACTAACGAATAAAGTGACACAATTTAAAATTGCATTAACACAATATGGTATTGTTCAGGTCAAGACATGGCAGGAAATGACATTGTGAAGGAGTTGGAAGCTTCACGACACCACTGGATTACAGATCAAGAACTCATAAGTATCAATGGTTAGTGTGCTGTCAATTTATTCCATTTCAGATTGGCAAATAAAGAGATGGTTTAAATAATAGTAGAATGATATGACATTATTCATAGTTAAGACATTACATAATATGACATTATGCTGTAGTGAGTAGGTTCACCACACCACTGGATTACGGATGAAGAACAGGAGCATACATGCAGTGCAAAAGAAGATCACTTGCTCTGTATAGTTTAATTTACATGGTATGAAGAAGGAACTTGGTTTTACAACTGAAAACTTAAATTGAGAAAGGACAAACTTTTGTTTATGAACTACATAATAAACTTTAAACAAGCAATTTGATGCAAACACCAAAAATAAACAGCTGTTGTAGTCATGCCTAACCAAATATATACAACAAAGTTTGAAGGCTTGAGATGGACAAACTTACATTATTGGTGAAGACAGGCTCTATAAAGGCCTTGTCCATGCTGATGGGGGGGGCAATTCAAGAAGTTTACCACAGAATCTTCTTCAAAAGCATTGTCTTTATTCTACATTTTGTTAAGAGTAAATATAGATGTGATAATATACGGAAAAATGGAGAATATTTAAGATAAGATGAAGAGTGATGCTACATAACCAAGTAGATATAAATGTAAGTGCAGCAATACAGGCAAAAGGTACAGCCAAGCGCAATGCACAGCTAAAATTCTTCAGTACCAACCTTATGGTAAGAGTAAATATAGATCTGATGTGTAGAAAATGGAGGGCAAAGGAAAATAAGCTGCAGAGTGATGGTACATGAACAACTACCTGTCATTATAAGTACACTGATAAAGGACATCATGTACTTACAAGAACAATGCAGAGCTAAAAAAACTTTGGCATTGGATATATTCTACACTAATGTAACCATTCATACAGATCAGATAATTTGGAGCGAACAATTGATAAGCAAGCTATCATGCATACTACTGTCACATAATGAACCAGGTATGTATGCAAGTACAGTGATACAGAACAACAGGTACTAACAAGAGCAAAGCAGCGGGCAGCATATTTGTGATATCCTGTCGTTCTTGTCAAACCAAAATTCTTCTTCGAGCAGATTTCCTGCAAAAAAGATTCGTAAGGCACATGCGGAAAAGTAGAAGTTCAAATTGTCATGTGATTTCATAGACAGTACCTCATCCTGGGAACGAGACCAGTGGATAACAAGGTTTTTCCATTCAATGTCTTCTAAATTTAGCACAGGAGACTTCACCGGAAATTTGTTTATATACTTGCCATCAAAGTGTGATTTCCTCGGGTAACACTGATACTGCTGCAATGCTTCCTTGAAAAGCACAAGCAAGCTTTGCTCGTCATGACTATCCAGATTGACCCTCGCCTAGTTACAACAATGTAATGTAAATCATTGATGTGTTCAATCAGCAGAAAACAGGAAAATAATAACCATGAATAATAGCAATTACACGTAAGTTGGACAGGAAGATGTGAAAATGGTGTTTGTCTTCACAATAATCTTCCCATGATGGGAATATACGCACGTAGTCCCTAACAACATTGAAAGCATTGTCTTTTAAACTGGGAATAAATGGAATGGGGTTCCAATCTGCAGGAATTGGCCGTCTCTGCAGTTGGGATAGGTCTTCGGCCGGTGGACTTGCTGTACTTTTTGCTGGAGTGGGATTTTTCTGTGGTACTGCTGGTGCTATGGCAAATGAAATCGGTATACCTTTTGCTGGAGTGCAGGTCCTGTGTGGTGGGGCTAGTGGTGTGGCCAGTGAATTATGGGTACAGTCTGCTGGAGTCGGTCCTACGTTTTGTGTCACTGGTTGTACAACCAATATAAGTGGGGTGATGTCTGATTTCTCCTGCTCCACCACGTTTTTCAAGGACTTTGTTGGTGCTCCTTCAGGTTCGGCAATCACCCTCTTCCCTTTTGATGTCTGATGCACAAGAACAACATTTGAGTGGAAAAACATGGTATGATGATAGATGGAATATGTATTGATAATGGATGGGCATGGCATCTCGACATATATGATGAGTAAACTAAGCAGATGGCGGTGCAACAAAGTAGAAGAAATGCAAGGCAGCATATGCAAGATACCCGCAATCAATAAAACATTGCCAAATTAGAACAGGCACCTTGATGGGTGAACAGGACAGGCCATCTGCCTTTGGCTCCTCGAGGTTAGAATAGTCATTAGGATTATATTCTGAACAAGAATCAACAGATGGGGAGCGTATGAGTTTCATTGCATCCAGAATGGCACTCAATGCCTTGGTGCCAATTTTGTAAGTCATTGCAGTGTTTAGCTTCAAGAGTGGACTGCTGCTAGTGCGACACAAAGCAGCTACACAGATCATAGTGTAGATATAACAGGAAAACCTTAAGCATTAGAGTAAAATCAGCAAAGTGGAACTTGCTGGAATATATGTGCTAGTATTGCCGGTATGGCTAGAAAGGCTTCAGATACCAGCTCTCTTCAAGTGAAGGTGCGGTACTGTTAATATCAGTGTAGCTCTCAAAGGCGACACAGCTCCCTGCATTTCCTTGCTATTCTTATAGGATTCAAGTGGGCAGGCCACTACAAATCCTATTCCTATGTTTACAAGATCCTACGAATCAAAGAGGCTCAAAGTGTCCATCACAACCGACCGTATAGACCTCTACACTCCAAATGTCCCTGCTCATCTTCAGTACAAGGAACATACTATACTAATATCATACTCTCTCTATTCCAAAATATAAGTCTTGGTAGAGATTTCCACTATGGATCACATACAGATGTATCCAGATACATTTTAGAGTGTAGATTCACTCATTTTGCTCCATATGTAGTCCATGGTGGAATCTATAAAAAGACTTGTATTTAGGAACGAAGAGAGTACATGTTACAGAAGAACGGAAGAGGAACATGGTAAAGAAGAGCAAGTAGATTTTGGATAATAAAATGTTGGTTGCGCAGTGCCCACACATGATGAACCAGAGCACATTAAGAATGCAACTCCTAGTTGTCTCTCGACCATTTTAGGAGGTTGGATGAAGATCCTACGTCTCCTAACCCTTCTTCTTCCTCGTCTCTGATTCGGGATAGGTCTTCGGCTGGTGGACTTGCTGTACTTTTTGCTGGAGTGGGATTTTTCTGTGGTACTGCTGGTGCTATGGCAAATGAAATCGGTATACCTTTTGCTGGAGTGCAGGTCATGTGTGGTGGGGCTAGTGGTGTGGCCAGTGAAGTATGGGTACAGTCTGTTGGAGTAGGTCCTATGTTTTGTGTCACTGGTTGTACAACCAATATAAGTGGGGTGCTGTCTGATTTCTCCGGCACCACCACGTTTTTCAAGGACTTTGCTGGTGCTCCTTCAGGTTCGGCAATCACCCTCTTCCTTTTTGATGTCTGATGCACAAGAACAACATTTGAGTGGGAAAACATGGCATGATGATAGATGGAATATGTATTGATAATGGATGGGCATGGCATCTCGACATATATGATGAGTAAACTAAGCAGATGGCGGTGCAACAAAGTAGAAGAAATGCAAGACAACATACGCAAGATACCCGCAATCAATAAAACATTGCCAAATTAGAACAGGGCACCTTAATGGGTGAACAGGACAGGCCATCTGCCTTTGACTCCTCGAGGTTAGAATAGTCATTAGGATTATATTCTGAACAAGAATCAACAGGTGGGGAGCGTATGAGTTTCATTGCATCCAAAATGGCACTCAATGCCTTGGTGCCAATTTTGTAAGTCATTGCAGTGTTTAGCTTCAAGAGTGGACTGCTGCTAGTGCGACACAAAGCAGCTACACAGATCATAGTGTAGATATAATGGGAAAACCTTAAGCATTAGAGTAAAATTAGCAAAGTGGAACTTGCTGGAATATATGTGCTACTATTGCCGGTACGGCTAGAAAGGCTTCGGATACCAGATCTCTTCAAGCGAAGGTGCGGTACTGTTAATATCAGTGTAACTCTCAAAGGCGACACAGCTCCCCGCATTTCCTTGCTATTCTTATAGGATTCAAGTGGGCAGGCCACTACAAATCCTATTCCTATGTTTACAAGATCCTACGAATCGAAAAGGCTCAAAGTGTCCATCACAACCGACCGTATAGACCTCTACACTGCAAATGTCCCTGCTCATCTTCAGTACAAGGAACATACTGTACTACTATCATACTCCCTCCGTTCCAAAATATAAGTCTTGGTAGAGATTTCCACTATGGATCACATACAGATGTATCCAGATACATTTTAGAGTGTAGATTCACTCATTTTGCTCCATATGTAGTCCATGGTGGAATCTATACAAAGACTTGTATTTGGGAACGAAGATAGTACATATTAAAGAAGAACGGAAGAGGAACATGGTAAAGAAGAGCAAGTAGATTTTGGATAATAAAATGTTGGTTGCGCAGTGCCCACACATGATGAACCAGAGCGCATTAAGAATGCAACTCCCAGCTGTCTCTCGACCATTTGAGGCGGTTGGATGAAGATCCTACATCTCCTTACCCTTCTTCTTCCTCGTCTCTGATTCTTCCCATACAGAACACCGCACGGGCCGCCGGCCAGACCACCGGCCCCCATCGCCTGTGTTCCTCCGCCGCCCCCACCCCCACCCCTGCCCCAACCCCCACCCGTGTCGAGTTTTCTTTGTTCGGCGAGGCCCCACAACCACCCGAGCCCCTTCGATTGCACCGGCGAACTTCGGCGAGCTCTGAAAATCGACTGACCCAATTTTGAAATTTAGTCTACTGTGATTTAACTAGTGTGGAATATAAAAGGGGAAAACCATAAGCATTGGGAGTATAGTGTTGAGCATGCCATGGCGGATCTGAAGGTGGAAACCGGACAAAGGCAACTTCGCAACCAAGACAAGAAATCAGAGTAAAGTAGTGGTGAGGGAGTCCTGGATTAGGGGGTCTCCGGACAGCCGGACTATCTCCATTGGCCGGACTTTTAGACTATGAAGATACAAGATTGAAGACTTTGTCTCGTGTCCGGATGGGACTCTACTTGGCGTGGAAGGCAAGCTACACAATACGGATATGGATATCTCCTCCTTTGTAACTAACCTTGTGTAACCCTAACCCTCTCCGGTGTCTATATAAACCGAAGGGTTTTAGTCCGTAGGACAACAATCACAACATACAATCATACCATAGGCTAGCTCCTAGGGTTTAGCCTCTCTGATCTCGTGGTAGATCTACTCTTGTACTACCCATATCATCAATATTAGTCAAGCAGGACGTAGGGTTTTACCTCCATTAAGAGGGCTCGAACCTGGGTAAAACATCGTGTCCCCTGCCTCCTGTTACCATCTGGCCTAGACGCACAGTTCGGGACCCCCTACCCGAGATCCGCCGGTTTTGACACCGACATTGGTTCTTTCATTGAGAGTTCCTCTGTGGCGTCGCCGTCCGGCTTGATGGCTCCTACTATCATCGATAGTGATGCGGTCCAGGGTGAGACTTTTCTCCTGGGACAGATCTTCGTGTTCGGCGGCTTTGCACTATGGGCTAATTCGCTTGGCCATCTGGAACAGATTGAAAGCTACGCCCCTGGCCGTCAGGTCAGATTTGGAAGTTTGAACTACACGGACGACATCCGCGGAGACTTGATCTTCGACGGATTCGAGCCACAGCCGGGCGCGCCGCACTATCGCGATGGGTATGACCTAGCTCTGCCACCGAACAGTACCCCAGAGGCCGCGCCCGCATCAGCTCCGACCCTTAGCTCGAAACCAACTGCGCTAATCAAGGATGGGTGGTTAGACACCGCCTCAGGGGTTGCAGTCTCAACGGCGATCGAGCCAAACACCAGCACAATCCTCTGCGCAGCCCGTGACTCCAAGGTGTCGGACTCTTTTTCTGACTCTGAACCGCCCGCGCCCCTGCCAATCGAATCCGATTGGGCACCGATCATGGAATTCACCGACACGGATATCTTTCAGCACTCGCCCTTCGGTGACATTCTGAATTCACTAAGGTCTCTCTCTTTGTCAGGAGAGCCCTGGCCGGATTATGGCCAACAGGATTGGGATGCGGACGACTAAGAAATTCGACGCCCACCCACCACCCACTTAATAGCCACTGTCGATGACTCAACCGACATGCTCAACTTCGACTCCGAAGACATCGACAGTATGGACGACGATGCGGGAGGCGAAGAGGAACCACTGCCCACAGGGCGCTGGACGTCCACCTCATCATATGACGTATACATGGTGGACACACCAAAAGAAGACAACGACGAGGAACGGAAGGACGCACCGAAGGCTTGTTCCCTCGAGAAGCAGTCAAAGCGGCGGTGCAAGTGCCGCCCCAAATCCCGCCTCGGCAGAAATAACGATCATACAGACCCAGCGTTGGAGCAGAGCGAACCACTGCCGGACCACGGCAATACGGAGAATCAAACCGAACAAACCAGTTCTGTCAAAGATAATAGTCCGGACGACATAATGCCGGACAGGCACCCGGAGCAGCAGAATGCCCGTCAAAGGCTTGTTGCCACCGCGAGGAGTTTGAAAAAGCAGAAGCAAAGGCTCAAGGCTGTGCAGGACACACTCCAAATCAGATGGAGTAAAGTACTCAACACAACAGCGAAGTACGGCGGCAATCGCCCCACCAAGAGCTACCCAAAGCGGAAGTTGCTACCTGAATTCGATGAGGAGGCCTCAGACCCCCCACAACCAAAAATCAAAACGGCCACCAGGCCGGATAGACGACCTCACGGCCAACATAGAGCGGCAAACAACGCCACTCACAAGCCAATACGCGATCCACGCGAGGGCTCGCACCAAAAGGACGGCGCAACCAGATCCATCTATGGACCACGCAAGCGTGCCCCAGCATACGATGTAACACAACAAACATCCGAACAACGCGGTACACCTAGATACAGGGGTGCCGCACACCCCCTATGTTTCACCGATGAGGTGCTGGACCATGAATTCCCAGAGGGATTCAAACCCGTAAACATAGAGGCATACGACGGAACAACAGACCCTGGGGTCTGGATTGAGGACTATATCCTCCATATCCATATGGCTCGAAGAGACGATCTCCACGCCATCAAGTACTTACCCCTCAAGCTCAAAGGGCCAGCTCGTCACTGGCTTAAAAGCCTCCCCGAAAACTCCATTGGAAGCTGGGAAGAGCTCGAAGACGCTTTTCAGGCAAATTTTCAAGGGACTTATGTCCGACCTCCGGACGTGGATGATTTGAGTCATATAACTCAACAGCCCGGAGAGTCAGCCCGAAAGCTTTGGAATAGGTTTCTTACTAAAAAGAACCAAATTGTCGACTGTCCGGACGTTGAAGCCTTGGCAGCTTTTAAGCATAGCATCCGTGACGAATGGCTCGCCAGACACCTCGGCCAAGAAAAGCCGAGAACAATGGCAGTATTAACAAGCCTCATGACCCGCTTTTGCGCGGGTGAGGACAGCTGGCTAGCTAGATGCAGCACCAGCGACCCTAGTACATCTGAAGTTAGAGATGGAAACAGGAAATCACGGCGCGACAGCAATAACAAACGCCGGAATAAAGAAGACAGCACGGAGAGCACGGCAGTAAACGACGGATTCAAAAGCTCTCGGCCAGGTCAGCAAAAGCCACCCTCTAAAGGCGCCAGAGACGAACTGTCCAGCCTAAACAAAATTCTGGACCAAATATGTCAGATCCATAGCACCCCTGGTAAACCCGCTAATCATACCCACAGAGAATGTTGGGTCTTCAAGCAGTCCGGCAAGCTCAATGCCGTACACAAGGGGGAGGATACACCAAGCGAAGACGAGGATGAGCCTCTCAAGCAAGACACTGGGGAACAAAAGAAATTTCCACCAGAAGTCAAAACAGTAAACGTGTTACACGTAATCAAGGGGAGAAACAAAATGGCACTCCCAGAAAAATATGCCCAAGGGCATATCACCGCGGAGTCCTGCCACTGGTCGTCTCAACCGATCACTTTCGACCATCATGATTACTCAGCAAGTATCCGGCGTGTAGGATGGGCTGCCCTGGTATTAGACCCAATAATTGACGGATACCACTTCACGCGAGTCCTGATGGACGGTAGCAGCTGTCTCAACCTGATATACCAGGATACAATCCGCGAAATGGGGATAGACCCAACGAAAATTTGCCATAGCAATACTACCTTTAAAGGAGTAACGCCAGGCCCAGGGGCACCTTGCACGGGCTCCCTGCTACTAAAGGTTATATTCGGCTTCCCCGATAACTTCCGTAGAGAACATTTAACCTTCCACATCGCTCCATTCCAAAGTGGCTATCAAGCACTACTTGGACGCGAAGCTTTTGCTCGCTTTAATGCAATACCACATTACGCTTCCCTGACGCTCAAGATGCCCGGTCCACGCGGCATCATTACAGTGAACGGAAGTATTAAGAGATCTTTGCGCGCCGAAGAGAATGCGACTGCCTTGGCAGCCGCACACTAAAAACGGCCTCACCAACTAAAGCATTTGATAGGTCGTCAAGACCACGGACGCGGTTAGACGAGTCCGACGCTGCTATATGTAATTTGTATCGGATTGATGGCCACACCCCTATTACAAATACAAGGGGCTCAACGCGCGCAGACAAGTGGCAATTTCTACTCATTTTTAGTTATGCATGGTTTCTTTAAAAACTATCTTTTTGCACGACAACTTTTTCACCTAAGTTCCTCGCTTTTACAGATGATCATCGTGCTACACCTGTCCAGGATACGGCACAACGGAGACACAGGCGCAGACGTGCAGCAGGGACCTGCTCCAAGGATTCTTTTTAGATTAAGACCCTGCGTAAACCTTTTTTACTGTCTATTGTTGATACACATCCCTCGAATTCTTAGTCCAATTGAGAAGGATGCTGACGTCTTGGCATGTGGCCATGTCAGAATAATGCACGTACCAGGACACAAGGGGCTTCTTACAAAGGGCACTATTTAGGCCTGATTTATACCATAAAGACCGAATACCTTAGGGAGTGTTCGGCGTTGCGAGTTTGGCCTTATATGCATCAGCTCCGAATCATTGTCTTTGGTCAAATGTTGGGTTTGCCCGGCTCCTGTGTTTTGGTGCCTTACGTTCCGCTTTATCGGCTAAGGTAGCACCAGGAGAACTACTGTGATTGTGCCCTGGTTCATCCGGACGAGCACCTTAGTAGAGAAAGCCGAAAACTGACTGTCATGATATAGCGTGAGACTGGTCAACCACTCGATGACCTATCGGAATGTTAGAATTCCTTCGCCTTAACGAAGGGTTGTTTTCCGGCCAGGCATGTACGCACCCCGAGATCGGGTGAGTGCGGAGCCACCAGGGGCTATCTAGTAGCCCCACTGTCAAACTCCTATGGCTAAGTGAAAGTGTTAAAGCATTATAGTCCGGTTGCCTTGTTCGTTGGGCTATCACCTCCTTAATAGGACCAAGACGTTGGGTTAAGTGTGAACACGCGTTTTTTGCGAGCACCTTCGCATTATATGTGTGGGGGTTGAAGCCGACGACTGCAATCTTTCAGGTTATATACATATATACACAAACGGCCGCACAGGAGGCATCACATTACTTTCCGACAAAAGTATAAATACAACCTTACTATATTTCATAAGAACATTGTGTTTACAATGGGAATACATGTCATTCAAACAAAATATTCTTCTAGCACTCGGACTCTATCAAACGAGCACCCTCAAGAACCTCTTCAAAATAGTGCTCGGCAGCTACTCGGCCTATGGCTGAACCTTGTGCCGCAACAGCGGTAGCATCCATCTCCGCCCAGTATGCCTTGACACGGGCAAAGGCCATCCGCGAGCCTTCTATGCATGCCGACCTCTTCATCACGTTGATGCGCGGCACCACACCAAGGAACTGTTGCACTAAGCTGAAATAGCTGTTCGGCTTCGGCTTCTCCGGCCACAAATGATCTACAACAGACCTCATGGCGAGTCCGGACAACCTATTAAGTTCGGCCCATTCGGCTAGCTGATCAGTCAAGGGAAGCGAACGCTCTGGAACGTTGAATTGCGACCAAAATAGCTTGTCCACTTCATGATCTGATTGATCTTGGAAGTATTCGACCGCATCGACAGCGCTCGCCGCCAAGTCCATATATGCATGTGCCGAACTCCACAGCCGATCCAGAGGGGCATACAGCGGATCTTCGAACTTCCTCCGTAGCAGAAAGGGCTTCCCAGCCGCAATATCCCCGGCTTTGCGCAGCTCCTCCTTCTTCGCCCTCATAGCAGAGCGACTGTCTTTGGTCGCCATAGTGGCCTTCTCAAGGTCCGCTGCCTTCACTCGGTTCTCTTCTTCAAGGAACTAGCAACGGTTGGCAGTGCCTTTTAATTCTACGGCCATCTTGGCCATCTTTTCTTTGCTTTCGCAATGGGCGGCCTTCTCGGCTCTTAACTCTTCGGCCGCCTTCAAAGCAGCCGCATTACTAACCCTTGCTTGTTCCTTGGCTCGGGCGAGTTCCGCCTGAAGGGTCTCCACAGTGGCAGCTCCGTCTGCAGTCACAACATATTAAAGATATTGGCATCATGCTGCTCTTATTGTGTGACATTCACCAGAAAACATTACTTACCCTGTGATTCGTCAAGCCGCTTGTTAACAAGCTCGATGTCGGCGTCTGCCGCATCCAGTTGCCGTTTTAATTCGGCAAACTCACTAGTCCGGCTAGCCACCGGAGCTTCCACCACCTGCACATAAAGGCAGTCTGGTTATTGCCTGGGACTATGATCCTCTGTTCGCCGCCGTTCTCGACAACAACCAGAGTCTCAGGGGCTACTATCTACACAGGACAGACCTAACATGTGCGGTACTATCACATATTATTTCACGTACCTCAAAGCCTGTCAGTAGACTCATAAAGGCTTCATGTAATCCGCTTTCGGTGGACGAAATTCTTTCCATCGCCGTACCCATCAGCGTACAGTGTTCTTCTGAGATGGCCACTCGCCCCAACAGCTCCCTCAGAACGTCCGACCGCATACTAGACGGTGCTGGACTCTTTTGTTTGCTCTCTTCGGGAGCCGGACGCTGGGGACTTCGGGAGTCTATGGGATTATCTTCTGACCTCACCGGGTCCGGAGAGGCCCTCCGTGACGACACTTCGGGGTCACTCGCTTCTTGAGCGGAGGAGTCTGGGGGAGGCGGTTCATTCTCCATCATTTCTGGAAGAAGATCCCCCGAAGACGAGCTCAGCTGAGAAGGGCTAAGACCCGAACTACAAGATATATGCGGCGGTTATTTTCTCAGAAGAAAGATAGTATACCTTCACTACTAAAGTATTTTTGGATCACTTACGACTCGTTGGAGGGCTGATCCCCCCGCGGACTTTGTGCGGCAAGAGCACCCCCCAAGGCAGGGCCCTCTATTGGAGACTTCTTCTCTCATTTGGAGGCCTCGGCTTTCGGATCCTCGGAAGCAGTCCTCTTCCTCCCCGGTTATCCTCCTTTAAGGAGGCGCTCATTCCCTTGGTTGGAACTGGCAGTGATGGGGGCCCGCTTCCGCCCATATTATTCCCCCCTATATCTTCCTTCGAGGGCTCCGGGCAAGGTGCAAGCTCGAGCATCTTTTCCAATACCGGATTTTCCAAACCCTCAAGAAGGGGGGCCGAACACCGAATCATCTTCGCCTTTGTTAGCCAGTCTTGGTCAAAGAGCAAACTCTCAGAAATAACTTCATGATGAGTAAATGACAGTGTGTTTGGCTAGAGGATTTCTTACTTGTTCGGCGGCGCGGTTACTGCTCAGGCCCACGTCCTCAGTAGCATCCGGACACTCTATTTGAGGTCCGAAGAATGACTTGTACATCTCCTCGTGCGGCAGGCCGTGGAAACTTTGAATGGCACGCGGTCCTTCTGGGTTGAACTCCCACAAGCGAAGGGGTCGGCGTTTGCAAGGCTGGACTTGACGAACCAACATAACTTGTATTACCACGACCAAATTAAAATCTCCCTCGAAGAGATCTCGAATGCGGCTTTGCAGTATAGGCACGTCCTTGGTTGGACCCCAGCTCAGACCTCTACTAATCCATGACATTAGTTGTGATGGGGGGCCCGAGCGGAAAGCGGGGGCAGCCGCCCACTTGGCACTTCTGGGAGCTGTGACATAAAACCACTCCCGTTGCCATAATTCAGACACCTCTGGAAAGGAACCTTTCGGCCATGGAGCTCCTGCCATCTTGCCTATTGATGCACCTCCGCACGCTGCATGTTGCCCCTCGATCATCTTCGGCTTCACTTCAAAGGTCTGGAGCCACAGGCCGAAGTGAGGAGTAATGCGGAGGAAGGCCTCACACACGACAATAAATGTCGAGATGTGGAGAAAGGAGTCCGGAGCTAGATCGTGGAAATCTAGCCCGTAATAGAACATCAAACCCCTGACGAAGGGATCCAGAGTGAGGCCTAGGCCTCGGAGGAAGTGGGAGACGAACACGACGTTCTCGTTGGGTTCGGGAGTAGGGACGACCTGCCCTCGAGCAGGAAGCCGATGCGAAACCTCGGCGGTCGGGTATCTGGCCTCCCTCAACTTCTTGATGTCCTCTTCCATCACGGAGAAGGGCATCCATCGGCCTTGAAGGCTGGATCCGGACATGATTGAAGATCCGGAGCACCTAACCTGGGCTTTGGGTGTTGGAACTCGAGGCGGGGGAAGGGTTCGACTGAGCACGAGAGGGAAAAAGCGAAAACCTTGTCCCTTTATAAAGAGGGTGAATATCAAGCGTCCTCTCCATAGCCGTTTAGGACTTGCCTATAATCTAGGAGTCCTAGACACGGTTGGGTTACCCACGACCGCATTAATGAGAATCCTGTAATTGGGGGAACACGGTCTCTGCTTTGACAAGACGTGTCAAGAAACCTCCTCGCGTTATGTGTGGGGCAGGTTGAAGAAAAACGGTTCGAATAATCACTAGGCCATGACATAATGTCATGCTGCCAAAACAAGTCAGCAAATTGGATTAGCAAAAATATTATTCTCTCTACGGCGGTATGTGGAACTTATTTTGCAGGGTCGGACACTATCCTCGTATTCATATTCTTTTGTGATGTATTCGGAGAAGGAACCCGCCTTGCAATGCCAAAGACAATACTGTGCGCCGGACTCATCGTCATTGAAGCCTGGTTCAGGGGATACTGAGGGAATCCTGGATTAGGGTGTCTCCGGACAGTCGGACTATCTCCATTGGCTGGACTGTTAGACTATGAAGATACAAGATTGAAGACTTCGTCTCGTGTCCGGATGGGACTCTACTTGGCGTGGAAGGCAAGCTAGGCAATACGGATATGGATATCTCCTCCTTTGTAACCGACCTTGTGTAATCCTAACCCTCTCCGGTGTCTATATAAACCGAAGGGTTTTAGTCCATAGGACAACAATCACAACATACAATCATACCATAGGCTAGCTTCTAGGGTTTAGCCTCTCTGATCTCGTGGTAGATCTACTCTTGTACTACCCATATCATCAATATTAATCAAGCAGGACGTAGGGTTTTACCTCCATCAAGAGGGCCCAAACCTGGGTAAAACATCGTGTCCCCTGCCTCCTGTTACCATCCGGCCTAGACGCACAGTTCGGGACCCCCTACCCGAGATCCACTGGTTTTGACACCGACAACTGGCGATCTATTTTCTTGCTGTGATAAATAAGTTGAGCAGATACAAAAGAGTACCGCCTCTGGTGCGGCGTCGTGTACGCATCTGCTGAGAATTTGATGGTGATGCGGTAGCGATGGCTGTCGGCGGCGTGGAAGCAGATCTAGGAGGATAGACGGTGGCGGCGGGGTGCGGTGGACGAGACAGTCGTAGGAGCGGAGCCGGCAAGGTGGACGACGTCGGGGATGAAGCGAGAGGACGGGATGCAAGGATCCCGGTCCGAAGCCGTGGATGAGAGAGGTCAATCTCTTGTAAAGGACGGCGGCGTCGGGGTATTAGCTCTAGCATGGTGGAGGAGGACGGTGGTGGATGGGGTGGCGGACGGCAGCGGACGGAGGAGGGTGGGGTGGAGAGGGTGTTTTGGCCCCCACGGAGTACGAATGGGGAAAAGGGAGGTAGAGAGGAAGGGGGGAACCATGTATTCAGGGCGCGCTTGTCTCAAATGCGAGGAAATTTACAAACTTAGCCCCCGTTTCAAATTTCTACTACATCACATGTCACATCCCTAGCCTCTGGTGCTGCCTGGTGTTTGCATCATGTTTAAATTCCGAAACTTGAACTGAGGGAAATTGGAAGCCCCAAAACCCTAAATAAAAGAAGGGCAAAAACCCTAAAATCTCATTCATTTGTTCCAAAATGCTCTTCTTAAATGTTTGATAATTTTTGGCAAGGGTTCTGGTCCCAACCAAAATATTGAACATTTTTAAGGATTTATTTTTGGGACTTTGAATTTAAATCATTAGCTATTTGAATTTGAATTATATTCATATAATTAGAATATAATTTCAAATACACCTGAAATATTTTATGAGCTTTTGGAAAAGTCCATCTAGCAAAATAAAAATATTCAGAGGAGCTTTTGGCATTGTTTGAATTATTTTAAATTCAAAACAGTGGCAAAAGATTAAATAAAAATAAAACAGAACAGAAAAATTAAAAAAGAGCAGAAGACTTACCTGGCAGCCCAGCTGCGGCCCAGCTTGACCAGCCCAGCCCACCTACCTCGCCGCTCGTCGTCTTCCTCTGCCAGTAGGCAGAGGCGAGGCGTGGCGCGCGCCCGAGAGCCCCGGCCACCTCCTGCTTCGCGCTGGAGGCCGCCCTTCGTCCTAATCCGCGCCACGGAGACGCCCAGCACCTTCCCCCTCACTCCCCCAAACCCTCTGGTGCCTCTCCCCTCTCCCACCAAGCTCATTCCCCTCCTCTGCTCTTCCTCCCTCTCATCACCGAACGCGCCTGCCGCCGCTGACTTGCACCACCACGGCCATGGCCCCTCCCTCGTCCCCTTGAGCAGCCCAGGAGCTCCGCCTCGACCCCCTCTTCCTCCCCACCAAGCCAAGCCCCTCAGGAAGCTCTGCATCGCCTCCACGCCGTCGTCTTCATCCTCGACCGCCGCCGATGGTCGCCGCTCGATTCGCAGCAACGAGGACGCCCCCGAGCTCACCAACCCCTTCGTTCGATCCACTGTGAGCTGCTGCGTCGATCCCCTCCCTCCCCTAGCACTTTTTCGTCCGCTAACGGCAATATCCACCGGAGCCGAGAGCTCTTCGCTGCCGGCCATGTCGCCGCCGTAGCCACCATTGACTAGAGCTGCAACCGAGCACGCGGCCGTGCTCAGTGCAACCCCAGGAGGTCGTAACACCCCTCTTTGCCTCCTGTCATGCTCCCTAACCCCGAAACCCAGTTCACCCGAACGCCGGCGCCGCCGTGAGCTTCATTCCGGTGAGCTCCGGCCACCCCAGCTCGCCCCGGTTGCACCGTTGGATGCGCGGGATCGCCAGCTTTCCGTAGAGCCCAACGGCGCCTCGAATGGGTCCCTGTATCGCAATCCCGAGCCGCCCCGCCGTTTCTGTCGTCGCCGGCGACAAGTCGCCGGCAGGTTTGACCTGATCGGCCCGGGATTTGACCTCCCCTGACGTGTGGGCCCAGGCGCCTGCTTAATTAGTGTTAGGTTAGTTAGTGTTAATTAACTTAGCTAATTAGATGAGCCACTGACATGCGGGCCCCGCCCGGCTAACCAAGTTAGTTAGGGTTAATTTTAATTAGGTTAGTTAGTCCAGACACTGACACGCAGGGCCCATAGGTCAGTTTGACCTGGACGGCACCCGTTGACCTGCTGAGGTCAGCATGAGGTCATGCTGACGCAATAGTTCCTTTATGGAATTAAAATAAATTAGAAAATGATTTATTAATTCCAGAAAATTGTATAAACTTCAATAAATCATAGAAAATTAACCGTAACTCCAAATTAAATAAATTATATATGAAAAATTATCAGAAAAATTCAAGGAATCCATCTGTACCATTTTCATGCATGTTTAAACAATGTTTGTCCTCTGTTTTGGACAAAACAAATAAAGGGCATTTAAATAATCATATATGGAGTTGGAATTTGAATCATGTATTCAAACCAACTTCATTTAGATCATAGCTAGGTGCATTAGCCCAAAACACATTCATATTGCCATGTCATAGCATGCATCATATTGTGCATTGCATTGATCGTGTTTCTTCTATGCTTGCCGGTGTTGTTCCCCCTCGGTAGACGCTGTACCGATGATGTGATCGTTGACACTAATGAAGACTCAATGTTATCTTCAGAAGTGCCGGGAAAGCAAAACCCCCTTGTTCATTCCGATAAAATCCCACTCTCTCGCTCCTGCTCTCTATTACTGCATTAGGACAACAACGATTCAACTGTTACTTGCTGCGGTAGCTGAACCCCTTTATCCTTTGCATGACCTGTCATTCCATAGTAAATAGATGAAACCCACTAGCATGAGTAGGAGTTGTTTGAGCCCTGTTGTGCCTACTCATTCATGTTTGTTTGTCATGCCTGCTATTGCTTAGAGTTGAGTCAAGTCTGATTCATCGGGGATGAATCAGAGGCATGTGAACATGTCCTACTGTGTGTGAGCTAAGTGTGTGAACACGATTTGGTAAAGGTAGCGGTGAGAGTCCATGTAGGAGTACATGGTGGGTTGTCTCATTGCAGCCGACCTCAGGAACTGAGTTCTGTGTTTGTGATCCATGAACAGTTACTACCACACATTGGGTTCCGGTAACTCGACCCCTCTCGACTTATTAATCAACATGATCTCTGTCCAGGAGTTGCAACTAGTTTCTGGTGTTTGTAGGTAGTGTTAGTAGTCTACCAAGTGGCACCCGGTACAGGTGGGCTTGGGACAGACTAGGCACAGTGGCACGGTGTACCAAGCGTAGATCCACCCGTCGAGGTGGGCTTGGGAACCCTGCTCACATCGTTTGGGTCCGTAAGCGACACCCCGGCCGGATCTCCTTGCGGATGGAACCCGAATAGGCGATAAACCTGGACTAGAGACTTGTTCGGTTAGTCAGGTCGTGGCCGACTCCCTCGCCCGGCTTCCGCTTGAAGGTTGCCGAGGTACATGACGTGTACAGGGCGGTAAGTGGCGAGAGCGTGTGTGAAGAAGTACACCCCTGCAGGGTTATCATTATCTATTCGAATAGCCGGATTCCTCGGATATGGAAACTTGGACCCCTTGTACAGTTCATAGACAAGTGAAAGTGGATACTCTAAAATACGCAAGATAAGCGTGAGTGCTATGGATGGCGTTCTCGTAGGGAGACGGGAGCGAATACATAGTGGTGTATTGATATGGTGAATATGTGGACTCGTGTGCGCCACCTCAAAAGAGTTACTTGCAGTCGTAGTTCAGGTTAGCCACCGAGTCAAAGCTGGCTTGCTGCAGTTAAACTCCACCATCCCCTTGTTGATAATGATGCATATGTAGATAGATCTGATGTAAGTCTTGCTGGGTACATTTGTACTCACGTTGCTTAATTTATGTTTTTGCAGAGAGACTTCAGTCTCACTAGTAGTTCCACGTGGACTTCGACGTTTAGCTTGTTACCTCAGCTACGATCTTGTGCCCTCGGCAGGATCTGGTAGATAGTCAGGCTTCTCAGCCTTTTTCATTTCTAGATGTCTGTACTCAGACATGTTAAGCTTCCGCTTGTGCTTTGACTTGTATGCTCTGATTGTTGGGTCATGAGACCCATGTTTGTAATATCTCGCTCCTCGGAGCCTAATGAATAAATACTTGAGTTGTAGAGTCATGTTGTGATGCCATGTTGTATTTGCACATATCGAGCATATTGTGTGTATGTTATTGAAATGCTTGGTATGTGTGGGATCTGACTATCTAGTTGTTTATCCTTAGTAGCCTCTCTTACCGGGAAATGTCTCCTGGTGTTTCCACTGAGCCATGGTAGCTTGCTACTGCTCTGGAACACTTAGGCTGGCCGGCATGTGTCCTTCTTCGTTCCTGTGTCTGTCCCTTCGGGGAAATGTCACGTGATGAATACCGGAGTCCTGTTAGCCCGCTACAGCCCGGTTCACCGGAGTCCTGCTAGCCCAGTGCTACAGCCTGGATTCACTCGCTGATGACCGACACGTTCGTTGCTGGGTCATGTATGCCTGTCCCTGTAAGTTAGTGCCACTTTGGGTTCACGACTAGCCATGTCAGCCCGGGTTCTTTGTCATATGGATGCTAGCGACACTATCATATACGTGAGCCAAAAGGCGCAAACGGTCCCGGGCCAGGTAAGGTGGCACCCGTGGGAATACCGTGCGTGAGGCCGCAAAGTGATATGATGTGTTACATGCTAGATCGATGTGGTATTGAGTCGGGGTCCTGACAGCGTTGGTATCAGAGCTTGACTGCCTGTAGGATTACCAAGCCAAACTGGTCGAAGTTGAGTCTAGAAATTCTTTAGTTATATAAGGGAATTGATTGTGGGATGGAACGTAAGGCTCTTTTTACTCCTTATACCTTATGCCCTTCTGATCTGAGTCATCTTATCTTTCCTACGGGGATTAAGAACTAGGCTTCTCATCTATCTACTAGGATGACGAGTTACTATGTTAGAGACTTATAGGATTGATAGTTTCAAGCCTCAATTCAGTTTCTACCTCTGTATGCTAACTATTGATCTCGGAACCTTGATATTGTGCCTCTGAGTGGCTATGCCACCATTTTTGTAGCATGTCTCCAATCTTTCGAGCATTTACAGTCGTTATGCTGCCGAGTCATCCCAGGTTTCTAAATAGTCGGATGCATTTGCAAATCCCTTCCTCCTGTTTCCGATGTGCCTTTGGTCAGATTAATCACACAAATCAGTGAGTTGAGGTACTTTATTGCCTTGACATATATGTTGGAGCTGGTATTATGACCCTAGGTGTCTTAGGGGATCATCTAGTAATTTCGCCATGATTTGTGTCCCAGTGTGATGATTCTGGCCATCATTCTTGTAAGCATCCCGTGATGCCACTTAGTTAGTAGGCATTTCACTTCTGGGTTTTGAACCCGAGATTCACCCTACTTACTTCATGTTGATAGTAATTGCTAGCTCCCTTAGGTTATTAGTAACCTTGCGATAGTCCTTGAAGTCCGTGGTATCTTCTTCTTCCAAATACCATGAACTACTTATGGCAGAAGTTCCTCGTTGAACTGAACGATCACAACCAGAGTGCTCTTGATGAGTTCTCCATTATATATTGTGGCTCTGCCAGTTCTATTTTTCTGCATGGGTTATCCGGAAGAAATATGTTGAACTTCGTTCGACATGCTAAACCATGCATCCACAACTCAGAAAATCGTATGTTCCTTTGAGTTGTCCATCTTTAGTTGTTTTCTGGCCCTTGTATATCAATTGATATTCAGGAGTAGTTATGCATCCGTGTTCATCGTTGCCACTACTCTTGTGGTATGTCAAGCCATTCCATTCAGGATGAATAGGAGAAACAAACTCCAGAACCTCATCCATATCTAGGATTGGGTCAAAGCAATTGTATTCCGCAGATCAAGTTGCAATCCAGCTTCTGGTCTGTTCTACCTTGAAGTATTACCATCTTTATATCAGGAATATCATGGGAATTGCACACCATCTTATGAATTCTTGACGCAGTAATACTTCTTATCATCATTGATAATTTCTCGGTTTCCGTGTTATTATAACCGGAATGCCGGCAAGTGAATCGTGGTGTGTGAAATCAATACTCCTAGCAACTCCGTTGCTTGGTAGTTAAATGGACAATAACGTCATCCTTAGCGAGTTGACTATTGAATCATCACCCTAAGGTTGATCGTGCTACCTAGTCCATTTTCCTGGTGCACTCCTCGATTGATGAGATAGGATTTTGTTAAGTCCTCGCTCATTTGATCATATCGTCTTGCCCTGAAAAGCAAGATTGTTCTCGAGCTTAGTAACATATCGGTGGTTCATGATTTTCCGTATATCTTCTCGAAAGTATTACCAGGTTGTCACCTGACCGCTATGTTGAGTTCGTGATCAAGATGGTCTCCTGTAAACCACCCCTTCTCCAAGAATCTGTGTGGGATACCCCTGAGCTAGTTGGTCAAGCTAAACAACAACTTGGAGAGTTGGAAGATAAAAGCTTGCCTGACTTAGTTCATGTTAAGGGATATCTTTTTGTGTGTGTGTGTGTGTGTGTGTTGAAGAAAGATGGTATCTTCATCAATTGGTCCTTGTGAACAATTGTTGGATCTATTATCTTACCCAAACCTTTGATTTAAGTATGGGCTATCGTCAAATCAAATCAGAACCAACGATGTTCGTAATGATGTCTTACTCGTGGATTTTCCTCGAGCATACACCATTATATCTTTTGGTCTGACCAATGCTATCACCGTGTTCACTTAACTATGGAATTCCTTTTAAAAGGGAACCTGGATGAATTGTTGTTGAGCCCATCGACAACATCCTTATCTTCTCCATGATTCTGTTGGACATTAAGCTAGTGTTGGAAACTTTGTAAACAATGCCTTCGAGTTCCGTGTCTGAGGTATATGTTTGGATGAAAGAAGTGACTCCCTTTGATTCACGTGCATTTGATGTAAGTTGCCGCCGTGGGTTTGAGAAAGGTTTGTTTTGTTTCCTCTAGAATCGTCCCAAGTCAGTCATGCATGTGCAAAGTATACTATAGTTTGGTAGATTAATTACCTCCACTCCATGTGTGTTCCGTAGCACCCCAAGCCACTGACTGATTTGTTCAGGGAAAGGAGTTAAGTGTTAATCCATGGTAATGCACAAGACTCTGATGTCCCCGATGATGGTTCCCTACCAGAACTCGGTAGTGTTTTATCGCAAGACTACCATGTGATCATGTTTGTCTGGGACAGCGTGTTCACATGAGTGTAGCAGAACCAGCTCATGTTTGGAGCTTGCTATCGTAGTTCATTTCCCGAGAATCTCGCAACGTTATCTCGTCGAATTGTGTTGCAAACTTTCATTTTTCTTCCTAGACGCGATGAGTCTGGAATATCCTGACACCAACCAGATTTGAATCTCAGGCAGATATGATGGTTGGAACATTTCCCAAGAACTATAATATTGGTCCCTCGATAACTAGTAAAGTGGATGTCGTGACCAGCACCACCCAGCCGAAGGACCTATTATTGTAGTATCTTGATTGAAGAAGTTGGCCACCTTCCCATAAGGATTTCGTAGGATTTACCTCCCTAGTTGTTCCTTATGGATTTTTGTGTTTCCGAAGTCCGACCTTTTACTTGATGTTCTAGTTATCAAACCATATCTATGAATGGGATACACTAGCACATCAAGGAGAACATTAGAAGCGGAGTGCTAAATGTCTCTCGGTCGATCATCCAGATTTTGTTTCCTTGGCCTCGCTAAGGTGAAATCTGAGAAAGTGTTATCTTCCTTTGCATCTGCATCATCCATCATTAGCCATCATGGTAGTATGTTGTGTTGTCAGCACCCTTGAAACGGATGTTGATAAAACCTTGATGATTGTGGAAATGCTCAAGTTCTTGAGAGCACGCACAAGCGCTAGGTGTTATCATCAGCACTAACTGGGTTTGCTCTCAGTTTCCTCGGCAATGCTATGACCTTTTCAAACAGTGAATTCACTCTCTATTGTTGGGTTCTTCCCCAGTTACCAGAATCATTCCCAGTATTTGCATTTTGTTCCCAGCTTGCACCGCCAATGTGCCATTCTACCATGGGTCTCATCCATTTCCGGTGGTAAGCAAATTCATCCATTATGTTGTCTTCAACAAGGTAATCCACATCATCCAAGTCCGAGTATGCCATTCTACCGACCCCCTCCAAACGATCGGTCGAGAATTACCTTAGGTTGGTTTAAAGAGTTTCAATGATCTTTGAATCAAAAGTAATTCTTTTTGCCACTTAAGGGGATATATCTACAAGTCACCTTCCCTAAGGTGCCCCGTTATGGTATCATGGCAACTCAACACCTCGCAACGTTGACAACCGTTTACCACCTCCTTAGGTGTGGAATTGTTGTCTACCTGGTAAACCTCCGTCATTTGTCCCACTCCTTTCCGCTAGAGGTGTGCTTCGTCTCTCAGCTCAAGAGATGTTGCTATGTCCCATTCCGTGAGTTAATCCTGAGTTGTTCGACCTTCGAGAAGATCGATCCTTCTAGAGTCTCCTTCTCCTCTCATTGTCATAATAACTGGAGTTCTCAGAGCTAGACGACAAGACAAAGATGGTGATTGAATCAATGTTCATTTGAAGTGCAACCTGGATCGTGAAGATTATACTAGTTTGCGTTTCCCCTTCATCCTACCCTACGCTTGAATCTCGAGACGAGATTCTTGTTTAGTGGGGGTGAGTTGTCACATCCCTAGCCTCTGGTGCTGCCTGGTGTTTGCATCATGTTTAAATTCTGAAACTTGAACTGAGGGAAATTGGAAGCCTCAAAACCCTAAATAAAAGAAGGGCAAAAACCCTAAAATCTCATTCATTTGTTCCAAAATGCTCTTCTTAAATGTTTGATAATTTTTGGCAAGGGTTCTGGTCCCAACCAAAATATTGAACATTTTTAAGGATTTATTTTTGGGACTTTGAATTTAAATCATTAGCTATTTGAATTTGAATTATATTCATATAATTAGAATATATTTCAAATACCCCTGAAATATTTTATGAGCTTTTGGAAAAGTCCATCTAGCAAAATAAAAATATTCAGAGGAGCTTTTGGCATTGTTTGAATTATTTTAAATTCAAAACAGTGGCAAAAGATTAAATAAAAATAAAACAGAACAGAAAAATTAAAAAAGAGCAGAAGACTTACCTGGCAGCCCAGGTGCGGCCCAGCTTGACCAGCCCAGCCCACCTACCTCGCCGCTCGTCGTCTTCCTCTGCCAGTAGGCAGAGGCGAGGCGTGGCGCGCGCCCGAGAGCCCCGGCCACCTCCTGCTTCGCGCTGGAGGCCGCCCTTCGTCCTAATCCGCGCCACGGAGACGCCCAGCACCTTCCCCCTCACTCCCCCAAACCCTCTGGTGCCTCTCCCCTCTCCCACCGAGCTCATTCCCCTCCTCTGCTCTTCCACCCTCTCATCACCGAACGCGCCTGCCGCTGCTGACTTGCACCACCGCGGCCATGGCCCCTCCCTCGTCCCCTTGAGCAGCCCAGGAGCTCCGCCTCGACCCCCTCTTCCTCCCCACCAAGCCAAGCCCCTCAGGAAGCTCTGCATCGCCTCCACGCCGTTGTCTTCATCCTCGACCGCCGCCAATGGTCGCCGCTCGATTCGCAGCAACGAGGACGCCCCCGAGCTCACCAACCCCTTCGTTCGATCCGCTGTGAGCTGCTACGTCGATCCCCTCCCTCCCCTAGCACTTTTTCTTCCGCTAACGCCAATATCCACTGGAGCCGAGAGCTCTTCGCCGCCGGCCATGTCGCCGCCGTAGCCACCGTTGACTAGAGCTGCAACCGAGCACGCGGCCGTGCTCAGTGCAACCCCAGGAGGTCGTAACACCCCTCTTTGCCTCCTGTCGTGCTCCCTAACCCCGAAACCCAGTTCACCCGAATGCCGGCGCCGCCGTGAGCTTCATTCCGGTGAGCTCCGGCCACCCCAGCTCGCCCCGGTTGCACCGTTGGATGCGCGGGATCGCCAGCTTTCCGTAGAGCCCAACGGCGCCTCGAATGGGTCCCTGTATCGCAATCCCGAGCCGCCCCGCCGTTTCTGTCGTCGCCGGCGACAAGTCGCCGGCAGGTTTGACCTGATCGGCCCGGGGTTTGACCTCCCCTGACGTGTGGGCCCATGCGCCTGCTTAATTAGTGTTAGGTTAGTTAGTGTTAATTAACTTAGCTAATTAGATGAGCCACTGACATACGGGCCCCGCCCGGCTAACCAAGTTAGTTAGGGTTAATTTTAATTAGGTTAGTTAGTCCAGACACTGACACGCAGGGCCCACAGGTCAGTTTGACCTGGACGGCACCCGTTGACCTGCTGAGGTCAGCATGAGGTCATGCTGACGCAATAATTCCTTTCTGGAATTAAAATAAATTAGGAAACGATTTATTAATTCCAGAAAATTGTATAAACTTCAATAAATCATAGAAAATTAACCGTAACTCCAAATTAAATAAATTATATATGAAAAATTATCAAAAAAATTCAAGGAATCCACATGTACCATTTTCATGCATGTTTAAACAATGTTTGTCCTCTGTTTTGGACAAAACAAATAAAGGGCATTTAAATAATCATATATGGAGTTGGAATTTGAATCATGTATTCAAACCAACTTCATTTAAATCATAGCTAGGTGCATTAGCCCAAAACACATTCATATTGCCATGTCATAGCATGCATCATATTGTGCATTGCATTGATCGTGTTTCTTCTGTGCTTGCCGGTGTTGTTCCCCCTCGGTAGACGCTGTACCGATGATGTGATCGTTGACACTAATGAAGACTCAATGTTATCTTTACAAGTGCCAGCAAGCAAAACCCCCTTGTTCATTCCGATAAAATCCCACTCTCTCGCTCCTGCTCTCTATTACTGCATTAGGACAACAACGATTCAACTGTTACTTGCTGCGGTAGCTGAACCCCTTTATCCTTTGCATGACCTGTCATTCCATAGTAAATAGATGAAACCCACTAGCATGAGTAGGAGTTGTTTGAGCCCTGTTGTGCCTACTCATTCATGTTTGTTTGTCATGCCTGCTATTGCTTAGAGTTGAGTCAGGTCTGATTCATCGGGGATGAATCAGAGGCGTGTGAACATGTCCTACTGTGTGTGAGCTAAGTGTGTGAACACGATTTGGTAAAGGTAGCGGTGAGAGGCCATGTAGGAGTACATGGTGGGTTGTCTCATTGCAGCCGACCTCAGGAACTGAGTTCTGTGTTTGTGATCCATGAACAGTTACTACCACACATTGGGTTCCGGTAACTCGACCCCTCTTGACTTATTAATCAACATGATCTCTGTCCAGGAGTTGCAACTAGTTTCTGGTGTTTGTAGGTAGTGTTAGTAGTCTACCAAGTGGCACCCAGTACAGGTGGGCTTGGGACAGACTAGGCACAGTGGCACGGTGTACCAAGCGTAGATCCACCCGTCGAGGTGGGCTTGGGAACCCTGCTCACATCGTTTGGGGCCGTAAGCGACACCCCGGCCGGATCTCCTTGCGGATGGAACCTGAAGAGGCGATAAACCTGGACTAGAGACTTGTTCGGTTAGTCAGGTCGTGGCCGACTCCCTCGCCCGACTTCCGCTTGAAGGTTGCCGAGGTACATGACGTGTACAGGGCGGTAAGTGGCGAGAGCGTGTGTGAAGAAGTACACGCCTGCAGGGTTATCATTATCTATTCGAATAGCCGGATTCCTCGGATATGGAAACTTGGACCCCTTGTACAGTTCATAGACAAGTGAAAGTGGATACTCTAAAATACGCAAGATAAGCGTGAGTGCTATGGATGGCGTTCTCGTAGGGAGACAGGAGCGAATCCATAGTGGTGTATTGATATGGTGAATATGTGGACTCGTGTGCGCCACATCAAAAGAGTTACTTGCAGTCGTAGTTCAGGTTAGCCACCGAGTCAAAGCTGGCTTGCTGCAGTTAAACTCCACCATCCCCTTGTTGATAATGATGCATATGTAGTTAGATCTGATGTAAGTCTTGCTGGGTACATTTGTACTCACGTTGCTTAATTTATGTTTTTGCAGAGAGACTTCAGTCTCACTAGTAGTTCCACGTGGACTTCGACGTTTAGCTTGTTACCTCAGCTACGATCTTGTGCCCTCGGCAGGATCTGGTAGATAGTCAGGCTTCTCAGCCTTTTTCATTTCTAGATGTCCGTACTCAGACATGTTAAGCTTCCGCTTGTGCTTTGACTTGTATGCTCTGATTGTTGGGTCATGAGACCCATGTTTGTAATATCTCGCTCCTCGGAGCCTAATGAATAAATACTTGAGTTGTAGAGTCATGTTGTGATGCCATGTTGTATTTGCACATATCGAGCATATTGTGTGTATGTTATTGAAATGCTTGGTATGTGTGGGATCTGACTATCTAGTTGTTTATCCTTAGTAGCCTCTCTTACCGGGAAATGTCTCCTGGTGTTTCCACTGAGCCATGGTAGCTTGCTACTGCTCCGGAACACTTAGGCTGGCCGGCATGTGTCCTTCTTCGTTCCTGTGTCTGTCCCTTCGGGGAAATGTCACGCGATGAATACCGGAGTCCTGTTAGCCCGCTACAGCCCGGTTCACCGGAGTCCTGCTAGCCCAGTGCTACAGCCTGGATTCACTCGCTGATGACCGACACGTTCGTTGCTGGGTCATGTATGCCTGTCCCTGTAAGTTAGTGCCACTTTGGGTTCACGACTAGCCATGTCAGCCCGGGTTCTTTGTCATATGGATGCTAGCGACACTATCATATACGTGAGCCAAAAGGCGCAAACGGTCCCGGGCCAGGTAAGGTGGCACCCGTGGGAATACCGTGCGTGAGGCCGCAAAGTGATATGATGTGTTACATGCTAGATCGATGTGGCATTGAGTTGGGGTCCTGACATCACAGCAACATTAGTCGGTTGGGGATAGGACGGTAATCTCGCATACACCGAATATTTGCCGACGAGTTTTTGGCTCCCACCGTGTATGAATATGAATCGGGGAGGGAGTCGATTTCGGCCGAGGACACACTGGGTTTTGGTGCCCACCGTGTATGAATCCGGGTGAGAGGCGATTACGTCACGTTTGGGTGAAATTACAAACCTACCCCTATCGAAACCTATAGAAATCCAGCAGATAGGTTTTGCATGGCAGGGATAGGCAGTAGTGATTTCCATCTTACAGATTTTGGTTTCGGGCGGTTACTGCGACTTTCCCCGCTTCGTTCAAATTTTGCAGAGTGCACATTTACCGTGCCAACTCAATTCGGATCCCGTTTGTATTCTATTTTTTTCGGGCGGGATCCATTTTCAATTGGAATTACATTCTATATACATCGTTTTTTATATATACTTTCAAAAGCACAACACCATTTATACATACAAATGGTTTACAAATGGCATGATCTCAGATTCATAAGGTTGTATCCATCAATTTAGATTTTCAAATATTTGAAACCACTTTATGTTGAAATCCAATGTATGCATTCCTCGCTAACTGTCTCCAATTAATGTGTGTTTCATGCGGGTTTTTTTACTTCTCGAACATGTATAATGTGTTTCACACACGCAACTGTCGGCGTTCTGGGAACGGGGGTCCCCAGACTTGCCCGCCTGCGGCGTGGCTCAAGTGGGGGCCCAACACGGCCCATCTTCATCAGCTCAAGCTCAAGACCCTCGCGAGGGGCCAAGCCTCACGGGGCGGACGACAGGAAGCTTCCTCATGGGGCAGCCTCATCAGGCAGGCTCGCGAGGAGGCGGAGAGATCAAGGCAGGGGCACCTCACGAGGAGCTCGTGACGCAAGCCATGACGATCGAGACAAGGCGGGCGCTAGGCGGGCGTCGGCCTGCGCAGTGTCGTTGTTTCCCCTTTGGTGCAAAGGGAGCAAGCACAGGCCAGCGCATCGGGCAAAGGTTACCATTCCGGTGCAACGAGACCAAGACCAGCAGAGTGGCAGGACAGAGGTCACCGTGGAGCCCAAGACGGCGTCACCGCCAGTGCTTTTGGCAGCCGAAGACCACCTTTGGTCAGGATAACTTGTACTAGATGTTCCCCTTCAAAATGGCCAATTGTTGGTGCCCTTCCCACTCATTATTTGGGGAGAGGCCCAGGGCCTCTATTAATAGAGGCACCCAACTGGATAGAGGCATCCAACCAGATAGAGGAAAAACCCCGGACTAAGTAGAACACCCCGCACCAGCTCAAGAACACCTCTCGCGAGGCTGTTCTTCCTCTGTACTGTTCATCATCAGCCCCTGAGGCAATACACCACACCACACACTGGAGTAGGGTATTACACCACAACGGTGGCCCGAACCAGTATAAATCTCGTGTCCCTTGTGTTGTTCATCGTTTCTAGCTTAGATCACGCGAGGAGATCGGGCGTAGATCGGTAGGGGAGAGATCTCCACACGCACCCCAGTGTTCGAACCTTAAGGGTCTGCCAGAACCCGAAATCTGACATTTGACGCGCCAGGTAGGGGTGCGCCGAAATCTTTCTTCCGATGTTCGCATGTGATCTTCCGTCGTGTCCATGGCTGACGCTCGTCGGGCTCGCGCCGAGCGCCGGGCCGCTCTCGCCAACCGCGTCGCCCAGATGGCGCCCGTCGGCGGACGCCCCCGTCGTTCCCCGTCACCTGCCGCCAACGCCGCCACCGGCCCGGTGGGGAACGAGCAGCCGGCCTCGTCCCAGCATCCTTCGGTGCGGCGGGATGGCCGCACCGCCATCCCATCGCTGACTCCGGCTGGTTTGTCGTCCCATGCCCGTCGCGCCCCCACGGACGCGCACGCCGCGCTGCTCCTGGCAAGAGAGCTCCTACACTACCGCCCCGTCGATGACCTCTACGAGGACTGGCTCGCCCGCATCACCGAGCTCGTCAGCACCGCAGGGGGCTCCCCCTGCCATCCCTCTCGCTGCCTCACCCTCCATTCCATGCAGGGGGCAAGGATCGGGAGGCGCCTCCGCCACCTCCTCTCCAAGAAGGCACCTTGTCTCCAAGACGCACAGCCCCGGGGCGGGACCCTCCACGTCCGGCGCCAGCGCAACAAGAAGGAAGCTGCCAGGAGATCCCTTGTCCCCAAGAAGGTGACCGCGCGCTCCCAGCGCCGGCGCGCCAAGATCGCGTCCCTGTGCCTCCACGCCAAGACCTCGTGTTGCTCCAAGCGGCGGCGCGTGGTAATCCCCAGGAACAAGCCCAGCACCAGCAAAGGGGGCCGGTGGCCACAGCAGGCTGCCGCGCCTTCACCCCGAGCTGCGCGGCGTCACATGGCCAGGCAAGTTCAAGCCTGAGCTTCCCCCTCGCTACGATGGCACGACGGACCCCCCGGAGTTCCTGCAGCTCTACGAGCTGGGCATTGAAGCCACCAGCGGAGACGAAAAGGTCATGGCGAACTGGTTTCCCATGGCGCTCAAGGACGGCTCCCGCACTTGGCTCCTGAACCTGGCTCCTGGCACGATCTCCTCCTAGGACGAGATGCGCACCCGCTTCATCGCCAACTTCCAGGGCACTCGTGACCGGCCCCCGGCCGTGAGCGACTTGCGCCGCATCAAGCAGCAGCCAGGGGAAACCCTGCAGAAATACATCCAGTGCTTCAACAATGCTCGCCTCAAGATCCCCAGGATGACTGAGGAAGCCATCATCTCAGCTTTCTCCGATGGCGTGCGCGACATCAAGATGAAGGAGGAGCTAGCAATCCATGAGGACATGTGCACATCCCTGGAGCTGTTCAACTTGGCGACCAAGTGCGCCAGGGCTGAGGAAGGGCGTCTCTCCCTCCTCGAACTCCCGGCTGCCGACCCAGAAGAGAAGAAGCTCAAGGCCAAGGACGTGAAGCGCAAGGGGGCTGCAGTGCTTGCAATGGAACAGACACCAAGCGAGGCAGGGATCAGCCTGAGTCATCCAAGGGCAGCCGATACTGCGTGTACCACGACCTCCACACCCACAACACCAACGAATGTCAAGAGCTCAGGGCCGTGCGAGATGGGCGAGTCGGCCGATGTCCCGAGCGCAACGACAGGGGCTATGGCCGAGGAGGAGGAAGAGGTGGAGGACGCTGGGAAGACCGTGGCCCTCGCCAAGGGTGGCGTGACCGACCTCGCGAGGATCGCTGGCAGGACCAGCCTCGCGAGGGAGGCTGGAGAGATCAGCCTCATGAGGATCACCCACACAGCAACGCAGGCCTTCCTCCTCTGCCGCCACCGCCAAGGAGGAATGAAGACCAACATCAAGACCAGGGGCTGGGGGCTTCCAGGAGCCACGCGCAATCGCTTGCATCCTGGGTGGCGCCCAAGCCCCAGCCTCACAGCGCATCTTCAAGCAGTATGCTCGCGAGCTGAATGCAGTCCTCCCCAAGCTTGAGGCCGCACGCCCTCTCAGGTGGTCTGCATGCGCTATCACATTCAGCTCAGCGGATCTGCTCAAGTGCGCGGCAACGGTCAGAGTCCTCCCGATGCTTTGCTCCCCAGTCATCAGCAATGTGCAGGTCACCAGGACCCTCATTGATGGCGGGGCAGGACTCAACGTCCTGTCCGTTGAGACATTCGACAATCTCCAAGTGCCGTACGATCAGCTTCAGCCGACCAAGCCTTTCTCAGGAGTCACTGATGGTTCCACCGTTCCAATAGGGCAGGTTCGCCTTCCAGTCACCTTCGGGCAGCGCAACAACTACCGCACCGAGCTCATCGACTTCGACATCGCCCACATTCGCCTGCCATACAACGCCATCCTCGGGTACCCAGCCCTAGCTAAGTTCATGGCAGTGACTCACCATTGTTACAATGTCCTCAAGATGCCAGGAAGCGGTGGAGTCATCATCATGCCTTGCGAAGAAAGAGACGCAGTGTGTTCACTTGAGCGCGCGTTCCAAGCTGCAGCAATCGAAGAC
Source organism: Triticum aestivum (assembly GCF_018294505.1). NCBI lineage: Eukaryota > Viridiplantae > Streptophyta > Magnoliopsida > Poales > Poaceae > Triticum > Triticum aestivum. The sequence continues at coordinate 392,337,947 of NC_057806.1, read as the reverse complement.
CCAGATCACAGGAGCGGAAGACTTCCCGAGGCAACCCTTAAGAAGAAGAAGGATTCTCCTAGCCCAAGCTATAAGGAGGCAGGCGCCTCCGGAGGCGTTGCGTCAGGATTTGCGCCCGATCAGGGAGCGCCACCCTCTCTCGCATAGGAAGGCGCGCCCGGCGCCCTCCTCAGGCAGGGCTCGAGGGCTCTTTCTTGGAGAGCCGCCGACTTTGCCAAGGTCACGAGGGAGGCGCTCGGGCACCACTTGGAGGGGTGCTTCCAGGCACGTTTCCCTCAGGAAGATACAAGGCAAGGAAGACCAAACCCTCAGGAGTTCATCGCAAGAAACACCCAGGAGTTACAGGAGTCAAGAGTCATGCGCGGCAGCCGCCGCTCGCTCGCCGTAGCCCCACATCCAGGCGAGGATGGTGGGTTGCGCGTCTGCATCGACGTGCCAGGGCTCAACCAAGCCGCGTCTCAGGAGCACCTCCGGCCTTCACGCGCGGGGCATTGCGAGGGTCCACCTCACAGCTATGTTCGCATGCCCTTTGGCCTGCCGAACGCGGTCGCCGCTCATCAACGCCTGCTGAGGAGCATTCTGGAGGCTCAGGAGGTCGGGCATTGTGCGGTCCTGGCGGAAGTGGAGATGGCCCTCGAGGACCCACCTGTGCCCCCGGAGCCTCCCAAGGCTCCTGGGCCTGGGGGCTCGTGAGGGTCGATGTCTTCACCGCGCATTGCCCGCTTCTTCAAAATCGCTTCATCTCCAACGACATCAGGTGACATCTTTCCAAGTTCCATTTTTAGCTGGGAGCGCCCACATGGCCGCATCATTCCCAGGTCGCGTGGGTCTGTCGCTGCGGCATGTATCCGTTTTGCTTATGCTCTTTACCTACCTTGTTGGGGGCGCCCCTCGGGCTGCATCATCCCCAAGCTGCTCGGGCCTGACCCAGCGGCGTTTGCTTTTCCTGCATCTACTTGACATGAATTTCCTCCTGCGTGCTTAACATACCCGACCTAATCGCCTGCTTGATTGACGCCTACCTATGGAGCCACTCGCTCTGGCATGGCATTTGCGTACGGGTCCGTCCCTGCAACGCCGACAAATCTGAGTGGTCAAGCTCTGCCGCGGCAGCCACGCAAGGCGCCACCTCACCAGGCCCTCAGTGCCCCGATCACTTCCTCAAAGCGACCAAAGGTTGGCTGGCAACCGTAACAACAGGTCTTGTCTCTCCTTATGATTGATGTGCAGGATCCACTCCAGGAGCAACGTTGGGGACGTTGCGAGCTTTCTCTCCTTCTCTCCGGCACAGACCGCTTGCATGTTAAAAGGGGGGCGCCTGAGCATCGTGACTCATGGGATCCTACTGGCTCTCCAGCCCTCACCCTGGCCTTGACCCACGGCATCGCGACCTGTCATACCAGCGGCGGCTGAGCTCGCTCGAGGGCCGGGACCTGAGGACGTAGAGCATTAAGGGAAGTGCGGGGGAGTGGAAAGAAGCTCACGAGGACCCAACCTAGCAGTGCCTCAGCTACCACCTCTCGGGTCGGGCGCCTCATCGAAGAACTACACCAAACTCAAAAGATAAGTCACGCCCTTACAGGAGCTGGACCAACGCAGCGCCAAACCCACGCCTAATGCGGCTCTGTCGCGACGACGCTGCCTTCCTTTCTCGCCCAGCGAGGGCTGATTGAGCACTAAAGGGGACCTCTCGAGCATCGCGACTCGGGGGCTCTTACCGGACCTTGGGCCGCTCACCTCCTGGCCTTGACCACGGCATCGCGACCTGGCATACCAGTGACGGTTGAAGCCTGCCTGGGGACTGGGACCTGTCGGCGTAGAGCGCTAAGTCCTCGTGAGGATAGAAAGGGGGAGCCAAGCCGCGACAGGACAAGCACCTCGCATCAATTCATATTAAGGATATAATGTTTACAAAAGACATGGCAGGAGCCTTACATACCCCCACGGGGTGTTGCTTTGATTCCTCGCAGGGAACAAAAGGTACTAATCCTAAGGAACTCCAATTGCCCGCACCTCCACAGGGGACGCCATCATCAACAGTGGGCTGCCCGGCACCGGCGCCAACCCCATCCAGATCAGTGGCGTCGGCGGCTTGGTGCAGCTGCCCTACTCCGAGCACGGTGCGAGCTCGGAGGCTCGTAGGTGTCATCGCTCGTCTCCGGAGTCGCGAGAAGCTCCGGGGAGCCGCTGGATTCCCCAGTTCCTCCGCTGCTGCCCGACGAGTTGCTGGAGGGCCGATGGGTGGGCCAGGTCCTCGCCAGCTTGTTGCCCCTGCCGCTTCCCTTGGGGCAGCACTCCAGCCAACGTCCCTCAGCGTCGAAGACCTTGAAGAACATCAGGGAGGCGCCGTCATATTCAAGATGAATTACGAGGGCACCCTCCGTCCGGCAGACCCGGGCGATCTCACCCCAGCCCCGAGTCATGAAGACCTTGCCCAGAGCGACGATCGCGACCTCCGCTCCGGTCGCAGGGGTACTGCAGTCGGCGTGCTGCAGCCAGAGCTCCAAAGCCCCGCTCTGTGGCATCTCGAAGGCGAAGGAGGGAGGAAGGCGGATCCAAGAGCTCGGAGGCATGGTGGCGTGAAGCACGAGCCCGCGAGAGGAGCGCTTGGTGTGGACTCTAGGAGGAACGACGCGCACCACCGTGACACGCCAGCGTCGACGGCGGCGCTGTCGATGTCGCTCGACGCCTTCTCCCCCAGGACCCACGACGCAAGCGTACATGGCAGCGGAAACCCAGGCAGCGGCCGCTCGTACCAGGGCCTCGATGCCTCCTGCTGAGTGCCCTCATCTCGGCGGTAGAGGACCAGCCGCTTCTTCGGCGGAAGCGGGTCAGGGCCCTCTCGGGGGGCCTTTCCCTTCTCTTATGCACAAAACCGGCGGATTGGTGCCATTAGCGCAAAAAGAAGCAAGGACAAGGAAGAAGACGAAAAGGAGTAGCAGGAAGGGATGGACTGAAGCAGCTCACACAGTCCCGTACTTATAGCCGGAGAAGGCCAACCGCCGGCCACCACGATCGCAGATAATCATGACCAGTTTCGTTGCATGCAGGGACTTGTCAAGTCGTGCGATTGCCGAGGCATCGTGGGAAGCGCAGACACCCACGTCCAATCAACCGCCACGCGGCGCCCGAGGAAGCAGGCTGTTGGGGCCCGTGGCGCTCCGCGCTTGCCCCTTCGCTTCTTTGCTAGGCCAAGCCCGGGCGCGCCTTGGGCCCGGGGGCTACTGTCGGCGTTCTGGGAATGGGGGTCCCTAGACTTGCCTGCCTGCGGCCTGCGGCGTGGCTCAAGTGGGGGCCCAGCGCAGCCCATCTTCATCAGCTCAAGCTCAAGACCCTCGCGAGGGGCCAAGCCTCGCGGGGCGGACGACAGGAAGCTTCCTCATGGGGCAGCCTCATCAGGCAGGCTCACGAGGACGTGGAGAGATCAAGGCAGGGGCACCTCGCGAGGAGCCCGTGACGCAAGCCATGACGATCGAGACCAGGCGGGCGCCAGGCGGGCGCCGGCCTGCGCAGTGGCCTTGTTTCCCCTTTGGTGCAAAGGGAGCAAGCACAGGCCAGGGCATCGGGCAAAGGTTACCATTCCGGTGCAACGAGACCAAGACCAGCAGAGCGGCAGGACGGAGGTCACCGTGGAGCCCAAGAAGGCGTCACCGCCAGTGCTTTTGGCAGCCGAAGACCACCTTTGGTCAGGATAACTTGTACTAGATGTTCCCCTTCAAAATGGCCAATTGTTGGCGCCCTTCCCGCTCATTATTTGGGGAGAGGCCCAGGGCCCCTATAAATAGAGGCGCCCAACCGGATAGAGGCATCCAACCAGATAGAGGAAAAACCTCGGACTAAGTAGAACACCCCGCACCAGCTCAAGAACACCTCTCGCGAGGTTGTTCTTCCTCTGTACTGTTCATCATCAGCCCCTGAGGCAATCCACCACACCACACACTGGAGTAGGGTATTACACCACAACGGTGGCCCGAACTAGTATAAATCTCGTGTCCCTTGTGTTGTTCATTGTTTCTAGCTTAGATCACGCGAGGAGATCGGACGTAGATCGGTAGGGGAGAGATCTCCGCGCGCACCCCAGTGTTTGAACCTTAAGGGTCTGCCGGAACCCGAAATCCGGCAGCAACATATAGTGTAATCCCTTTAGACATTAATTGCATATAAACCATGCATTGTTTGTAATTGAAGAATCTATGGATCACCAATATTGATAAACTATATAACATTACACGTGTGCCCAAATTCAAATGAATATGCATGTTTGATACACCAATTTGCGTTATGATATTATCGATGTCGTGATCTCCAGTTTAAATATTTGAATCCCCTTTAATCCAGATATTCGTCTCATATAGCTATCACTCATGCTTATACAGGACTATCTCACTGGACCTATACGCGTTCATCGTCTCTCAGGTATCTCTCGTGCTACCTGTATGTCGACAATGATCTTTTATGTTCGTAACACACTAACGGTACTCTCTCCCTCGACCTTCATCACTCTATCTCTCTCTAAGTATATCTTGCTCCCTACTATGTGTCTCTAACTATGATTCTCCATGTGGAATCTCTTTCTCTCACACAAACACAAAACTTTGTATCCCGTGGTCTCATTTCTCTCTACTATTCCCATGTGTGCCACTCACACACCCCTCATACAGAGATGTCTTTCGCTCCTTAGATATGAGAACCTACGACTCTTCCTCTTCAATATCTCTTTCTCACACACAAACACAAACTCTGTCTCCCAGGGTCTCATATTTCTCCATTGTTCTCTTGTATGTCGCTCACACACACCCTCTCTCCCTAGAGATATCTTGTGTTCCCTCGTATGTCTCTCTAACTATCACTCTCGTTGTGAAATATCTTTCTCTCTCGCAGACACAAAACTCTGTCTCTCTGGATCTCATTTCTCTCTGATATGTGTTTGTATGTGACTCACATGTACCCTCTCTCTATCTCTCTCACACCCACACACATAACCAGCCTTCTGATCCACTCGACTCCTATCTCTAACACACACTAGCTAGCATCTTTATCTTTCTATTTATCTGTTTCTCCATCAACCTTCTTTCTCGCCCTCACTCTTGATTCCTATCACGCACACTACATATGTTTCTCTCTACATGCAGTCAAGTGCCCTCTCACACACATATACAACTTCACCCTTTGAACCACCCGACGGTCATCTCCAACACCCAAACTAGCGGATGTCCCTCTAGCTAGCATCTCCATCTCTGTATCTATCTGTAGTTTCAACGTCAACATTTCTTTCTCGCACGGAGTCTTGCTTCCTATCACCCACACTATATATGTCTCTCCATACATATGCATTTATAGGTTGGTCTCTTTTGCACAATCGTTGCGCCTCACTCCCTCTGCTCGCCATAGATGCATGCTCCAGCCCACGCCACTATCTCTTAAAGACAAAAACACATGCTCAATTGTCGGGCCTTCTTCCCTGCATTGTCACATGCATGCATATTGTCATACTGATCCGTCTCTCCCATGTTGTTGATCTTATGACTTATATCTTCTTTCTTTTATCTCGATCATGCGCGCGCGCACACACACACACATCCCATGTATACATGTATACCTCTCACACATGCACGTTCAAGGTCTCTATGTCTCCATACGTAGTTAATTACCCTCAATCCTAACGCCACGTCGAATTGTTCTCCTCTTTTGTGCACACAACTTCCGCCTGGATGGGTAAAACACACACTCACACTTAA
>NC_057806.1:392313729-392331764 GCF_018294505.1 Triticum aestivum | reverse complement strand
CTCACACACACAAACACACACACAAACTAAGACTCCATCTCTCTCTCTCCTCTCTCTCTCTCTCACACACACCCCCCACACACACTAAGACTCCATCTCACACACACATGCTCTAGGCGGAGCATTTGTTCCTACCACCCTTCATCCAACCTTACCCATATGATAAACAATCACCTTTATTTACTTGCATAACATGGAAAAATTCCACTTTACTTTAGTAGTCAGCAAACTTATCATCTGTACCCTTATAAAAAAATGAGTTGGCGGTGATGGTGTGCCTGCCATCTTGTAATATAGACCGTATGATCTATATCTGAGGATAGAAAGCAAACTATGATAATTTTACAAAAGATACCCACACCTCTCTCCACATCATTATCTCCCACAACCTCATTGCTCAACAATTAAAAAAGGAATAAGTCTCTGGAACAATCTAGCATGCATGGTGGCCGGTGCCGCCTGCCGGCGCCGTCCATCCCCATGCATCCGCCCATTCCAACCACCAGTCACCACCACGCTCCACTCCTCCTCGCCTTATCTCTCATCTTTCATTTTTTCGATGACATTCTCGAGATACCAGTTTTCCGATAAAATTCTCGAGATATCATTAGTTTTTACACATGGGATTACTCCTGCATGGGTCAATCACAACAGGTGTTTTGTAAAAAAATGCATATTGATGTTTCGTGCAATGCACGAGAATCTTGCTTGTAATTATATAACGCAAATCATGAGCAGGAAGTGACATTTTTTTGACACAACCACGTTAACATGGCCACGTAAATCACTAGCTAAAGTAAATACCATTATACTTATATCCCAATGCAAAAGGTTGAGTACATGTCCGAAGAGTACAGTCGCACACACGCACTCTGTCTCTCAGAATGTCTCTCTCACACACACACCAGTTATGTGATGCCCACTTAAGCAGACATGTATGTTACAATTTGTGCACCCGCAGGTACACGTGATGCTGCGCATTTATTTAAGCCGGAAGGCGAACCCAAACAGTAGCTGCATTCATTCCCCTCCCGCCGCCTCTTCTCTGGTCGCCGTCGCCTGGTAGCCATGGGCCGGCCGAAGATAACAACATACGCCATACTCCCGCCGGAGCGGCGCTTTAATATGGAAATTTTAGTGGCCATGCATGCATCTATTTGTGCTAGCACTCCTATATAAGGGTTGACCGGTCGCTTCTCGCGAACGTGCGCGGGCGGTGGAAGAGGAAGGAGAAGGGAAGCGGGCTGTGGAATAACGTTTTTACCACAATTTCTTAGCAAACTGAGTGCAATAATTAAGTAGTTTTGCAAACTACCAGTACTACACCTGAAACGGTTCAAAACCTATACTCCCTTGCTAGCGCGTGCTTCCCGCATGAAACGGTTAGCGTCGCCCTGGAGCGTTAGTGCCGCATTAATGCCCGGCCAGAGCGGAGGCGACCTCTCACTGGCGCCGGCTTTGAAGTGGCGCGACGGCAGAGAGAGTGCCGCTTCCCGGTGCACACGACTGCTCCGCGTCGAGACTGGCCATAGGCCCTGTTTGGATCCATGGGTTAGAGTTAGTTTGAGCTAGTTGGGGCTCAAATAGCCCTAAAGTATCCAAGCATGAGGGTTTAAATTGGAGCAAGTTGCACCGAACCCACCAAAAAAACTATCCCACCCAAGAGGTGCTAATTGGAGATAGTTCTCATTGGGACCACTGAAAAATCACTTTTCTCTCTCCATGAAGTGCATTTATTGTCAATCTAACCCTGTCCCCCAAACACCTCTTTGGCTACAGTTAGTTCAGGGTTAGTCATGAATTAGTCTAACCTCTAGCTAAGTTAGAGTATCAAACAGGAGTAGTATAGGACATGCAAGTTGCTCAAAGCATACAGGCAAATTCGTATGTGAAAGGATTTTCCTTTTTGTAAACGGAACGTGAAAGGATTTTTTTTAGAATGCTCTTGGCATGTCGCTAACATGTGATAGTTAACCGACCTCAATAGACGGCAGAAACGCCAGCCAGCCGCACTTTGATAGAGACGGGGAGGGAGAACCAATACAAGCTGCTGGATTACTAGAGATAGGTGTCGCACGGAAGCCAAGAAATATGGTGATAGCGTGGGTTAGCCATGTACTAGTATGATGTAACTACACTGGGCTGCCGTGTTTTGTACTCTTCCAGTCCACTGTGAAGATGATTGGTTAATTTTATATCGCTGAATAATATTAAATATTATGAGTGCAGACGCTCCACCACGAGGTTCCTTGCTCCTTCTCGGTCGTCCGGAATCTATGTTCTTCCACTCTATTTTTTTACGTGAGCTTTGTTCATCCTTTTGCCAACACGCGAGACATCTAGCATCAAGGTGCATGTGTTATGCAAGGATCGTTCAATCTATATGAAGAATACGTGGGACTGGAACTACGAGACGGACATGTACCCAGTAGTGGACGTACGAACCTGAGTAATGTAGCGCAGTAAGTGAAGTAGAAAGGCACAAATGGTATGAACATGCGTGGCATATAGGGTGTGTTTGGTTGCGTTCTCGTCTCAGCATAGTTGTTCCCTCTTCATGCATGCTCAACTCAACACCCCTCTTCATGCATGCTCTCTTCATGCATGCTTCTAGTGTATTTGTGCTAAACTAGTGTGGACTCATGCACCCTCCATACACTCTACCAAACACCCAAAAGTAGGTCGAGAAGGGAACTCTTGGGCGGCATTTGTCTCTTACTATGTACTACCACTAAATGTTGTACGTGCAATGCACGGTGATGCTATGGAGTACGTGCCTAAGTACTCTATACTACTATATTAGTTGGAGGCACATATTAACTTTTATATTTGTTTACGTGTATGCCCCAAGACCTTCCAACTAGATGTGTCTTTCTCTCCAGGTCGCACTTTGTATCGTTCATACCACTAAGTACTACTACTTGTGGTCTCCGACCCAGAAGTGGAAGAAGTGGAGATGCTCTACCACGCTGTTTTTTTACGCTGGGCTCTACCATGCTGTTCATGTCCCACTCCTTTCGCTGACGTGTGGGACATCCAGCACGTGCCGTGTTTGGCACCCTTCGTCGTAAGAGTTGAAACGCTAGCATTCATCAGAAATAAAAAATAATTATAAATCGGCAGTGATACTATTTTTTTGCGAACCAATTAGCAGTGATACTATACCACGCGGTTTCCTTGCTCCTCGATATCGAAAAGAATACTTCCGTTCGCCAACATGTGGGACGACGACCATCCTGGTCCACTTGCCATGCACGCACAACTCCAAGGGAGAGTCACCCAGGTCGTCGCGCCACAGTAACAATGACTAATGAGCCGTCAAATCACATGCCCACTTCCCACTTTGAAGTTGCTCGAATGAAGGAACCATCATGACTTCGTTGAATTCCACTTCTTAAAGAAAACTACTGGACCAGCAGTACTGCTAGCTACAGTAGTTACTCCAACAGAGGCCTCCTTTCGTTCATAGGATAGGAATATGAAAATCATAGGAAGTGAGATGACATGCATCTCAATTCCTATAGAGAAAGAGATGCCATTTGATGCTTAGGATAGGAATTTTTCCATTTATTCTAGGCTAATGTACTAGTAATTTGCTCTAAAAACTACAATAGTAACTAGTAGTACTGGTACATGCTCGTACTCAGACACAGACACACACACTAACTACTAGTACTACTACTTCTCACATGCTGGCCAGACACCGTCGTTCTCCTTCCCGGCTTTGTCAGCGACACCCCACCGTGCTTGGATCTCCGCCGACCTCTCCGCAGTAGCACGTGCATCCTTTTCTTTCTTGTGGCGGCGGGCCTCTCTTTTCTTGAGTGCTTTCTGACTTTTCTGCTCCCTCTGTGCAGCTTTGGCCGCCTCTTGCTCTACCGCCCATTCGGCCTTGGCATCTTCAAATTCCTCCCACACAGTTGTGAGGTTGCGAGCGGCGATGAACTCGGCACGGCGGGATGCCATTGCTTCCCTACCATTTTGTGTGCGATCATGGGCGGCAAGGAACTCGGCGCGGCGGCATGCCATCGCTGCCTTACCGGTTAGTGTGCGGCGCGGTGGCATGAACGACGCTTGCTGAGAGCTCTGGGGTGGAGTGGCCGGACAATCGTATAGTGCATTGGTTTGTCAAGATCTCAAGGACAGAAGACAAAGCAAATTTGGATTCCCCTTCAATCCTGGTCATTTATTACCGAGTAAAGTGCATTGGCGGTCATCGAACTTGTCTTGATAGCTCACTTTGATCATTGTATACGAGATATGGTGATTATACGGTCACTGGCTCAACGTATAGCTCCGTATTTGTCAGGTTGACCAGTCAAACAGTCTGCATGCGCCTCATCAGCTCGTGTTCTTTATCTATCTACGCGGGCCTACCTGTCAATGGAGAAAGAAATACTATAAAAACCAAAATTATGCTAGAGTCTGGGCCGCTCCCGGAGACCGCTCTCACCGCCCTGGCCCCTGAAGACGCCAGCTGCCCGCCGCATGCATGCATAGCAAGTAGTACTCCTTATGTGGAGGAGAGAGAGGCATTGACAAGGAGTGGGCTCTGCAAGAGCCCGCCTCTACACATGCTCCTAGGTATAAAAATAATAATTCTAAAAAAGGCATAAAAACAATTGTGTCTTAAAAAAGAAAGGTAAAAAACATTTGAGAGGAAATATATAGAGAGAAAGTGAGAAAAAGCTGTAACCTATGCGTTGCATGAGGAAGGAGGGAGTGGTGCACATGCCAAGTTCACTGGGCTGCCGTGTTTCACTCTCCTCCATCGTAACAGTGGAGACAATAGCTTTCATCAAAAATAAACAATGAATACTCGTTGCTCGTCCTCTATATCGGAAAGAATACTTTCATTCGCCGACATGTGGAACGTCGACCATCCTGGTACACCTGCCATGCACAAAATTATCCTGGTCTACCCCGGTCGTATCGCAGGCCCAACCTTTCCCACTGTAAGTTGTTCGGACGAAGGAACCATCGTGACTTCGTTGAATTCTGCTTCTTCAAGAAAACTTACTGTACCCGCAATACTGCTACCACACACGAAGACTGGACGACACTGTACCATGTCTTATCACTGAAACCCACTAGGCCAAACTAGCCCGCCTAGGTCATCTATTTTGGAACGGAGGGAGTACGTCTCTGCACTGCTATGATTTTATGTTGCACGTTCTTTGTACTTTTGCTACGATTTTCCTACCCTATGAACCAAATGAGGCCTGAATGTATGTCGACTATTATCTGATCGATCGCTAAGCCTACAATTTTAGGAGCTAGGGCTATTGGTCGATCGACGAGGGATAAGTATAAGCATACCGCGAGCTCATCAGCCCCAACGTTTCTCTTCGGTGAGTGTTTTGCAAGTACTATAGCTCGCACGGTAGCTAGCCTACTAACACCAAGAATCATCAAACAAGCCCTGCTGATATGATAAATAGTTCAAACTTACATCTAAGCATGCCATATATTACATCAAAAGCTGGTGAGGATACATCTGTTTCCATAACTCGGAGAGGGTTCGCATGATTCATCGCATGATTCACTATCAAACAAAAGTAGCAAGATCCGCCCACACAAGACAGTGCACTAGCCCTAAGATGGTTTGATAGCACGCATCGTTCTGGTAATTAAACACAGGGCAATGCAAACTACCCTGAAGGATTAGCGCGACCAACTATTTCTTGGCATCGATCTCTCGGGCAATGACCACATCACGGACAGCGGCATGGGAATCGATTTCTGGGGAGATGTCCACAGGACTGACCACGACATCAGAATCGATCTCTGGGGCGATGTCCACAGGATGGACAGTGGCATCGGAATCGATCTCCGAGGCGATGCCAACAGGACGGGCCACGACATCGGAATCATCAAGGACGTCCACCGGCACCTGCACAACCCTAACATATTAGCAAGCACATTGCAAATAATCAAAAACCACAACTATGGTAATAAGCCATTATTTTTTACCTTGTGCAGCTCACCGGGGGATCTCATCCCTCCGGGGGCCATCTCCTCGTCCTTGATGGGGGCCATCACCTTGCCAGGGGAATACTGCTTCTCAACGGCGACTATCTCCTCAAACTCGGTCTTGAGCCTCACATAGGTGGCAATCAGAGTTCCTGGGGTAGGCACGGTGGGGCCCTTGCTGTTCTTCCAACTTTCTTTGAGGAGTTCGTCCGCCAACGTCCTCAACTCTTTGGCCAGTGCTTGTTTCTTGGAGTTCTTCGTCTCCATGGGTTGGCCCGCCAACATCGTCAACTCGTTGGTCGGTGCTCGCTTCCTGGAGATCACTGTCTCTAGTGGGTTGTCCGCCGGCAACTCTTTGCCTAGTGCTCCAGGATCCATCAATGAACTAACAAACAAAAAGCAATCGAAAGGAAACCACAATCGCAATGAAAACGGGAAAAGAATAGGATGTGAGAATCGGTCGGTGCTTCACAAAAAGAATATTCTTGGAATGAAAATATAGCAGCATAACTGATTCTCCCACCTTTCCTTCGTCGGTACAGAAGAAAAATGGCAGAAGTGAGTAGCCTGGAGTGAGGTTTTCTTTAAGAAAGGGAAGAAAGGGCTTGAACGAGCGTTCCAGTGAAATGATGGTTGCTTCGTCCAGTCCAACTTGGAGGCCACCTTACCACTGCTGGTAAAGGTGTGGGTTTTGTGATATGACGGGTCATGACGGCCACACCGGGGTGACATGTGAGTCTCGACTGTAACACCTCGCTGTGATTTGGTGGATGGCACATGGGCCCGGATGCTTTGAAATGTCCCGCATGTAGATAGAGCGGCTAGTCATATAGTTGTGCTCAATATTGTGCACCGCGACCAAGGCGGAGAGTAAAACGAGAGAACTACATAATTAATGCATGAGTTTAATTAGGGTAGTTTTGTAAAGTACGAGATACATTCCTCCAATCGCAAAATGCCTTGGTTCATGAGATTTGAGATTTGAGCCCTATAAACCGGAAGGGAGGGAGTAATGCACACGGTGTAGTCTAGTCACTTCTTGAAATCTCTAGAAAGGCAAATACTCCTTTCCGGTTTACATGGCCATACTACTCCCTCCGTCTAGGTGTGTAAGTCATCTTACGAAAACCAAATAGTCCCGGAACACTTAGGCGCGGTGCATTAACTTCTACCTTGTTTCTTGTTTCTTGACATATCAACCAATAAGAGATGAGAGGTGTGCATGCTTTTAATGACTTGCAATGGCTAGTTCATTGCATGAAATGCTATTAATTAGCAAATAAACATTGGTGACCCCAGGAGGAAACGGTGCTAAGCGCGTGGACCTATGCAGAATGAGTATCAACCAATGGATAATGGAGTTTAATTGTTAAACAATAGCAATTTTGTCTCATGCAAGAGCCTGGCTAGTACTCCAAGGAACCGCACCACGCGAGCGTTCGCAACTGCCACGTTCGGGTTGCGCTTGGCTCTTCGCCTCTTCGAGAAGATGAACAATGATGTTACTCCTACTTCTACAGTATCGAATCCACTGATGCATGTCCGTCCACCTCGTGCGGGAGGGATAGCGTGTAGCGAAAGCTTCTACTTACTGCTCCTGCCTTTGCGTCTATGACAGGTGGGCCCAACAGGTGGTTGGCCCTCCTGTCATGCAGCCAAAGGCAGGTGCAGTTAAGGCACCAGAGCTCAGTCCGCGAGGGAGAGGCGTTGTAGTAATCAAATTTCTCGGTCTTGTACGAGTTGACACGACACATCAAAGCACTGCACTCGATATAAGTCTTTTTACACATTTCAAATGGGCTACTTCGTATGTAGGAGTAGACATATTCTGCTTCGTATGTAGTCACTTGTTGCAATCTCTAAAAAGACTTATATTTGGAAATAGAGGGAGTACAACGCATGCATGCATGCCGTGACTTTCCTTTTGATACTTGCATGTGTTGATTTGATGCACCTTGCCAAATTTTGACTATAAATTTATCTAACCAAATTTTCATGCATGTCACAAAAAATTACGGGGCTGTTTGGATTGTGACTATGTTTGTCTTATGTTGCCACATTATTTTTCCCACACTTGCCACACTTGCCTAACCTGAGTTGCTCAAATTGTTAGACACACTTTGGCTTGCCTAAGGGAATCTTGCCACAATTTTTGTGTCTATGACATGTGGGGTTCACTGCTAATAAAAAAATTCTTGTCTTAGGTGTGGCTAATAAAAAAGACTTATATTTAGGAATGGAGGGAGTAGAAAATATAAATAATAATGCATGTTGGGGCAACCCACGTTTCCGCTAATTTTAGCCGTGGGCTTGTCATAATTTTTACGAGGGGTGGTTGTTCATTTAATGGAGGGACTTGTAGTACCAGACTTGAACGATACAAAGTGCAACCTGGCACATCGTAACACCACTTGGAACAAGTGGGTAGCTATCTCAAAAAACAATCAACAACTAAAAAAACTGTGACCTGGCATGTACTAGTACACAATTTTAAAAGATTGTTTTGATGGAGTGAAAAAGGAAAACTACCCCACTACGTATATATAGGTCGGAGCCTCCGCGCTTGCTTGCTAGGGTTGCTCTATTCACACACTCTCATCCTCTTCAGATCTAAACAAGATAGGGGTAGTAACACTGTCTTTCTCCCTTCAAAAAACACTGGCTTTCTATCCTCACCGCTGGTTACAAATCCGGACGTATCCCCCTCTGCCGGTGAAGGGGAGGAGGGGCAGTGTTTAGGCCGTCGTTGACAGCGAGGGAGGAGACCCACTGCCGGCCGCACCATTATCTCTGGCCGAGCGCCGGCGCAAGAGGTCCTCTGATCCCTTCGTCATTGCCTGTGGGCGGATCCGGCCTCCCGCCGCCCACCTATCCACATCCCGACGACCTTCAGGTATATCTTCGTTCGAAACCGCCTTAGCTCTACTTCCCCAGCTCGCTACGTCGCTGCATGTGCATCATTTTCTACCTCTCAGCCCCTCTCGATCGGATGGTTCAACGTCACATATTTTTGTTCTATTGTTGGAGGTAAAGCTACTTCATGGAGTCGAATCTTGTACTCCCTCCGTCCGAAAATACTTGTCATTGAAATGGATGTATCTAGATGTATTTTAGTTCTAGACACATCCATTTTGATGACAAGTAATTCCGGACAGAGGGAGTACTTGGTTCAAACAAGAAATAAAGTGGGGGTGGGGGAATTTAGTACGTACATCGGACTTGGTACAAAAGGAAGGAAAGGGGGTGAAAGTAGTACAGACTGGTCATCCAACCGGTCTCTTGGTCGAAAAGGGAAATATAGGGGTAACGTTGTACACAGTGGTATGACCAGGACTAGATTTGCTATCCACACATAGGAGTAGGTGGCTAGAGTGAACAAAAACGGGACCAACCCAGATATGTTTCTTGGATGTTTGTTTCTCGGGGCAACAAACTATGAATCACCACTTTATGCCCCTGTTTACGTACATGGTGCTGGACTGCTGGTGCACCCACTGTCCCATGCCCTTATACCAAATATTTAGGCTCCGTTCGGAATAAAGGGGCAGAAAACATAGGTCTTGATGAAAATAGAGGAATAGGAAAGGAACGTAGGTATAAAACTATGGAACAGCGAACCGGAGGAAACTCTCAAGAGAATGTGTTCGGATGGAATACGAAATGTACATATTTGTTTTTTTAGAGTAGCATGCTTGGTAGTATGAGATGCTATTTGTTTATTCAGCTGCACAGTGACTACTCTTGTCCTCACCTCACGTACCACACATAGGTTGATTTTTTTATTCCGGCAACACAACACATCAACCTGTCTAACGCATGGCAGCGAGCGCCTGCCTTAGGATTCCGCCCAAAAAATGAGCAGCGCGTGGATGTTTCTAATCCTATGGAATCAGTACTACCAGACCAGCTTTCCTATGAAACACTATTCACCTTTCCCGTGTTCCGAACGGTTGGAAGGGAAAGAATACCGTAGGAATTGTGTTCCTATGAAAATCCTGCACCAAACCTGTGAACCGAACGCAGCCTTAGTTGTTCTTAATCTAATGTCCCTGGTAAAAATGAAGCCATGCCACTATTATAAGCCATGAGAAGTTTAGCCAAATGTTTTTGCCTGTAATTGTTTGAGACTCTGACTGTTTGCTCTGTGCCTTTTTGTGCAAACAGGGATATCCAATTCACTGGGTTGCTATTGTGACCTTTTGGTGCACTGCACAAAACTCTTCTTAAAAGAAGTGACTTTTGTGTTGTTTAACTGGAATGTTAGAATGGAACAGTTTGTTCATTTTGGTGGAACTGCACAAAGGGAGATCTGTTTTCCAATCCTCATCATCCATATTGGCGCCATAACCTTCCTTTAGGTAAGAATGATATTTAATGCATGTGTTCATCTCTATTTTCCCACTGCCATGAGAAAATAATGTTGTTTTTACTAGTACACTTGTACTCCCTCACTGACAAAACCAATTCTGAATTAGAAGGCCAATCATGTACTTGGTTTCACCAACTGGTGAGGAGAAAGAGAAACAGAGCATGAAGAGGAAGAAGAAGAAGAATAAATAGTGCCAAGGCGATCTTGCTGAAGCCAGAGGCCTTAGTCGAGGCCATTCAAGGGCTCCGGCAACGACTACCTTACATGTGAGACGATCCTCCAGGGAGCCCTTCCACTTCTGCTATCTCACTTAATTAATTAGCAGTACTTAAGTATCACTAATTTATTACTGCCTAATTTTCCTGTTGAAGTTAAACAAATCTTTAGTAGGACCCTATGTTGAATCTTGTATGTGTGTATGTTTGTCTATGGAGGTGAATCATGTGGTGGAGCAGGGAGGGAATATTATTAGTGTCATGACATAATAGTGCTATTGTTTTGCATGTCAATTTATTGCCATTGGTTCAATGAGGCAATGTTTTGCGTATTGTCCATCATGAATTTGATGCTACTGTTTGAGTAATATGCTAATGTCTTCCTATCCTTTCTCACTAAGCTAATGAAGGTTTCACCTTGTTCCTACTTGTGCAAACAAGGATCATGTTGTGCCAATCATACATTTTAGTGGAACTACACAAGACAATACAATGAACTGTATCCCAGCCAGTGCTTTAACTCTGCTGGAAGTTCTTGATAATCTTTCGATATAATCTCAGCACTGGTAAACAAGAGTGATTTCAACCATATATTTGAAGTGCACAAAAATATATACTATTGTGTGATTCCAGTGAGTGCTTTATCATCTCTTATGGGACTACATGAATAAGCTTTTTTTCTTAGATTGGTACGGGCCTAAGGCCTTCATCCATATTAGTTTGTTATCATCTCTATTTGTATCGTGCTACTGTCATGAGAAACTCCTTTATCTTTGCACGTTAAAGTTTTGCGACCTATGATAAGTGGCAATGCTTTGAGTGTTGAGTTGAGCTAATTGGCACTGATTAAATAAACTAATACCTCTCTTTTAGCAAGACTATTATGTTGCTAACTTTACCAATTAACATAATGAGGGTGCTTCTATTTGTTAGTGTATGTTTCATCAACTAGTCCCACTATTATAGTAATCTCACTCTCTCAATATATGTGCCAACAGGGATGCTCGATTTTGGTGGAACTGCACAAAAACTTTGGGTGCTTCATTGCCTCAACAGCTTCCGTCCTTTCCTGTCAGTCGCTAATCTCCACTTGCTTTCTTCCTTTGCTGTCAGTCGCTTGGCTTATCTTGGCTTCCAGTCAAAGGAAATAGTAATTAATATGCTACCTCACACAGGTTGGTACTGGTCTTTATCCTGATTATTGTGCCTGTCATATGTATTGGTAATTTGGTATTGTGCTACTATTTGTCGATTTCATAAAGGAGTAATTTGGAGCCTGGACTTGCAGGCAAATCATTACATCGGGTGATTTCAGTAGAATTGCACAAAATGATCAGATGGACAGGTACTTATGCAGCTGCTATGTACTCCAAAGTTCACTCAGACAAGCATCGATGTTGACAAGAAGTGCCTATATTCATTCGAGTATCAACCGACGTCAACCAATTGTCAAACTCCAAGTATTAGGAGAGTGAACGCCAAAAATATTGCTTGGTGCATAGCCCAAAAAAACGCAGTCCAGTCTTTGGTCCCAACTTGTGCCTTTTGGTTATTGGCACATATGGTAGTGAACTATATGGCATGGAGTCTAAAGATTCCAGACAAGTTGGTTGACGCGTATATTCATCTGGCACTTAATCAGTCTGCACGCCAAGGATGCCCCATTTCAGTTGAACTGCACAAAAAATTTGGGTGGTTCATTTTCTCAACCGCCTCCTTTCTCGTCTGCAATGTAGAATTTTGGCGAGATACAGGACCAAGATGAGCCAGTAAACTAGTTGGATGAAAGTAGTGGCCAAGTTGCTCAAACCTCCCTCGGCACGAGGCCACTATTTGAGGATAAACCTACAAGCAAAGTTCAGATTATCTGTGTTGCCTCTTATGTACTCAAAAGTTTACTCGTGCAAGAAATAATTTTAGCAAGAAGTACCTCCGATTGAACACCATTTACCAATCTGTACCCTAGGTAATTAAAGTTCGTCCATGGATCATATTGGTTGTGATCTCAATCATTTGGATGCATAAACATACTGAACATGTGTATATCTGAATCTTTTTGTGAATTATGTATGAATATTGTCGTGTGATCTATCAATCATTTGGATGCATAGGTATGCTGAGCTTGTGTATATATGAATCTTTTGAGTTGTTGATAGTGAATGTTGGCTATGAATATGAACATGTCCTGTGAACCTGAGTTTGATACGAATGTTTACCTTTTCTGTTGTATTTGTGTGTGAACTTGTTAGTATGCCTACTGTGGGGTATAAAACGCAGGTCTCTTATAAAAGTAATGATGTGTCCAATTTATGTTTTTCCTTCTAACCACATTATATATATTTATATTATTACTATTATCGTACATTTTATAGAGACTTATATATACATTATAAAAACATCCCATGTGTTATTAACTTATAAAAGTAAATGTTTAATGGAGGTTGGCAAGGAAAATCCTGGTTGTTTTTGACTCACAGGCAAGGAAAATCCTGGTGATTGTGTACAAAAGCTTGCGAAGATTTTAAGGACCAATTTAATAATAACACGCTCATTTTTATTTTGAGCAATAACTCGCTAATTTCTTAATTATATATATAATGTGCCTCACTGGTTTATTCTTTGATATTAATTGCTCCTTCTAACATAACATTATATATATAACAAGCCCACCTAATACGTGTATTTCAAGGAAGTGCAAATGGTCTGGGATTTCTTAGAAAATATAAATGGGCCTGATTGATGCGAAATTATTTGTTCACCCAGCCCAGCAAATGGACTGTACATTCTAGAAAACATGGGTTAAATATATGCCACATTTTTGCAGGCTGACATGTGGGCCAATAGGTCGAAGCCTACGCAGGGCGTTGTCAACTTGGTCAACAAATGATTGTGTCATCCACAGCCATCGGATTTATATCCAACGGCTGGCATGCACCTTCAATCTCTCGTCTTCTTCCTCAAGCGTCGCCGGGACCGTCTGGTCCGGCCTCCGACGGCTAGCAGCTCTGCTTAGCATGCATCGTTGCGAAGCGCTACCCCACTGCCGGCCAGGCTATCCCTCCACCACCCGACACCTCCTGTTATTCTCCACAGACTAAAGCCCCACGCCATAACAGAACCAGTTATAACCCTTCTCCTCCTCTCAATCTGCGACTCCACTGCCGCGTTTTCCCATCTCCGAGTTGTTCCCATCCGGGGCCTCGCCGTCGTCCACTGCCTCGCTGTGTTCGGTGCGGCGTGGTCAACAAACGAGAGTCATCGGAAGAGGACTGTACGTGGAGAGCCTGGCGGCTGGGACCCACGAGGTCCATGGTCGCACGCAAGGAAAGTTCCTCCTTATTAAGCTGAAAAAAATGTTTCCTCCACCTGACAGCTGGGACCCACCGGCTGTATCTTCGCACGGAAGGAAGTGCCTCCTTGTTTTGCAAAAAAAATTATTCATCCCGTTGACAGCTGGGACCCGTCAGATTTGGTGACTGACTTGTGGGCCTACTAAGCGGACGTGTACGCGCGGCTTTGTCAACTTAATCAACAAATGATTCTAGCAGCTGGACCGTTGGATGTTAATCCAACAGCCGTGCTCCTTCTTCAACCTCTGTTCTTGCTCCCGTCTCCCGTGGGCGGCACCGCGACTGTGCTGCGCGCACCCGAACCAGTGAAGTTTCCCAATCCTCTCCATCTGCGACTCCATTGCCCCGTCTTCCCCATCTCTGGGTCGTCCAGCTTGGGTGCGCTTGGCACGGTGTGGTCAACGTGGTCAACAACCAAGAGTCATCGGAAGATGACTGTACGTGAGCGACTGACAGTGGGGATGCACCACACCCATGGACGCATGCATGCAACGGAACGCGGTGAGGTCAACGTGGTCAAGGAACGACTTCCATCGGAAGTATACTGTACGTGGAGAGTCTCAGCTGGGTCCACGGCCGCAGCAAGTAAGTGCCTCCTTATTATGCGGAAAATAATGATTCCTCCAACTGACAGCAAGGACCCACTAGACTGGCCACCGTATTTTGCAAAAAAACGTTTTCCCCCTGACTGCTAGGACCCACCTGACGGGCCACCGTATTTCGTGAAAAAACGTTCCCCCCGCTGTCAGCTCGGACCCACCGGAAGTGCCTCCTTATTACGGACAAAAAAAATGAATACTCCCCCGGCTAGGTGGGACCCACCTTGGTGGGAGGCTGACTTGTGGGCCTACTAAGTTCGGGGACGAAGGGCTTTGTCAACTTAGTCAATATGAACAATTCTAGCTCCAGTGACCATACGATGTCCATCCAACGGCCGTAGTGCTTCTTCAACCTCTGGCCTTCTTGCTCCAGCCGCCCAAAGCAATGTCGGTCGTGCCGCATGCTCCTGCCTCCCGTGGCCGCCTGTGCTGCCGCGGAGGCCTCACTGCCCCCTACTATTCCCACCGCTGGCCAGGCCCTGCGGCGATGGCAACCTCACACCGCAGCCGAACCAGTGAACCCTCGTACTCCTCTCCAAGCGGGCTTCCACTGCCGCGTCTTCCCCGACTCCGCGCCGTCCCCTTCCTAGGCCTCGCCGTCGTCCACCGCCGTGGTGCTCTCCGCGCGGCGTGGTCAACGTGATCAAGGAACGACTTCCATCGGAAGAGTACTATACGTGGAGAGGCTGACAGCTGGGTCCATGGCATAGCCCAGTTTTTTTGTGATTTGCCAAGTAAGTCGCTTTGTTAGGCCTGTTGGACTGCAAATCTTTCAAGACGAGGAGAGCTTTCATTCGGCTAGCCGAGAAAATGACCCATCAGTAATGAGAAATGGGATGTACATTTTTAAAACGCATCAAACCGGCAATTAGTTTCAAATATCTTTTTTTTATTTCAAGATTTTAAATTACATTAATTTTTATGCGTGGAGAATTTGTTGGATTTTATATTGATATACATTTATTTTTAAAATCAGTTTGAATGTGAGTCGAAATTTCGGGATTAAAAATAGTTCGGACCGCACCAAAATATGCAAAATTTCGTATAATTTTTTAACCGTGGCCACAATATGGGTTGTAATGCTAACAAAAAGAATATGGGCTCCAAAAAGAACCTTAAGAATTAGCAAATGGGCTGTAAATTATTAGAAATAATGGCAGATGGGCTGTATGCTGTTTTCCACAGATTTGAGGCTTTCCTAAAAAAAGGTTGACGCACAAGCAGTGACTGTTGGATGTCCATCGAACGGCTGTCGTGCTTCTTCAATCTCTGCTCTTCCTGCTCCAGCCGCTCAAACAAGCGCCGGCGGGACTGCCTGCTCCCTCCTCCCCGCGGCCAGCTGTGCTGCCGTACAGGCCTCACCGCCCCACCGTACTCCCATCGCTGGCCTAGCCATCCCTCTACTCACCCACACCTGCTGTTATTCTCCGGTGACGGCAGACAAACAGTAAACCCTCGTACAGTCGTACTCCCCTCCGCGTGGGAAACAACTACCGAGTCTTCCCTGCCTCCGTGTCATTCCCTTCCTAGGCCTCTCCATCGTCCACCGCCCTGGTGCTCTCGGCGCGGCATGGTCAATGTGGTCAACGACCGACATGCATATGAAGTGGACTGTACGTAGAGAGGCCGACAGCTGGGTCCACGGCCGCACGCAAGGAAATGCCTCCTTATTACGCGCAAAATAATGATTCCTCCACCTGACATCAGGGACCCACCGAAAGGGCCTCTGTATTTCGCGAAAAAAACGTTACCGCCGCTGACAGCTCGGACCCACCAGCTATATCTTCGCACGCAAGGAAGTGCCTCCTTATTACGCACAAAAAAAATGAATACTCTCCCTATTAGCTAGGACCCAGTATAGTGGCAGGCTGACTTGTGGGCCTACTAAGTTGACGGGGACGGAGGGCTTTGTCAACTTAGTCAATATGCACGATTCTAGCTCCAGCGACCGTACGATGTCCATCCAATGGCCGTAGTGCTTCTTCAACCTCTGGTCTTCTTGCTCCAGCCGCCCAAACTAGCACCGATCGTGGCTCGTGCTCCTGCCTCTCATGGCCGGCTGCGATGCTGCGGAGGCCCCACCGCTGGCCAGGCCATCCCTCTACTCACCCACACCCCCTGTTATTCTGTGGCAACGGCAGCCTCACACCGCAGCGAACCAGTGAACCCTCGTACTCCTCTACGCGTGGGCATCCACTCCCGTGTCTTCCCCGGCTCCACGTCGTCCCCTTCCTAGGCCTCGCCGTCGTCCACCGCCCTGGTGCTCTTGGCACGGCATGGTCAACGTGGTCAAGGAACGGCTTCCATCGGACGTGGACTGTACGTGGAGAGGCTGACAGCTGGGTCCACGGCCGCAGCAAGGAAGTGCCTCCTTATTACGTGCAAAATAATTATTCCTCCACCTGACAGCGGGGACCCACCGGACGGGCCACCGTATTTCATGAAAAAATGTTTGCCCCTGACTGCTGGGACCCACCAGCTACATCTTCGCACGCAAGGAAGTGCGTTCGGGCAAAAAAACGATTCGCCCCCCTCACTGTTGGGACCCACCAGCTACATCTTCGCAGGCAAGGAAGTGCCTGACAGTCGGGACCCACCTGGTCGAAGCGTACATAGCGTTGTCATTCTAGTCGCGAACGTGTACATACATATATACTGGTGGATGCAGAGGTGCGCACGTGTCATAGTAGAGGCGCGTACGTGTCGTAGGAGAGGCGCGCACGTAGCATGTACACGTACATACAGCGGCCAGGGTGCAAGAAAGAAAATACGACCATGTATGTGTACATACGGGCGGGGTCTCGAACGCCTACTCGCGCATACGTACGGCCAGGGCTCGTGTACATGGCTGGGTCGAAACGGAGAAACAGCGTCGTTGTCGTGTTCATGGGGAGGCAACGGAATGCGTCGTGTTCATCGAGAGGCAATGGAACACGTGGGAGCCAACCGGCTGGGTCGGAACGGAATGCGTGGTCGTGTTCATCGGGAGGGCTTGGACGGAACAGGCGATGGAAACGAGGCCTGGCGTACTGCACAACGGAGGAAACTGACCTCCTACGTTCGGAACGGGGTCCTGTTGATCGGGAGGGGTCTAGCGTACCGCAAAATGGAGGAAATGGACCTCCTACGGTCGAAACGGGGGTCCTGTTGATCGGGAGGGGTGTGGCGTACCGCAAAACGGATGAAACAGACCTCCTACGGTCGAAACAAGGGTCATGTTGATCAGGAGGGGTGTAGCGTACTGCAAAATGGACGAAACGGACTTGTGTTGGAGCGCTACGGTCGAAACGGGGGTCCTGTTCATCGGGAGGGGTGTGGCGTACCGCAAAACGGGACTCCACGGGATAATGTTCATCTCCACCGTCGACCTCCTCCAGCCTCCACGGGCTCCTGTTCATCCAGCCTCCACCGTGCGCTACTCCACCGGGTACTGTTCAACCACCCCTCCACTGGCACCCCTCCACCGTCTACTGTTCATCCAGCCCTCCACACTACGGGGTCCTATTGAACCACCCCTCCACGGGCACCC
>NC_057806.1:392304387-392313459 GCF_018294505.1 Triticum aestivum | reverse complement strand
CTCCCAGAGGCAGCATCGATCGGCTTCAGTTAGCAGTAGTAGCGAAGGAATCGCTTGATCGGGTTCAGTTAACAGCCATCGATTGATTGCTCGGGTTCAGTAACGCGTAGCCTGCAGTGCAATCACTTGGGTTCAGTTAGAGCCCAACGCCTCGCTCGGGTTCAGTTAGAGCCAAAGCCTCGCACACACACGCGTACGTGTACGAGAGAAACGCGCATCGCTCGGCCCCCGACCTCCCACCGTAACCGGGAACTTGCCGAAATTTTCCTCCCCCTCGCTTCTACCATGGTTTTTTCCGTCATGGACGGCCCAAAGAATGTCATGCAGCTGCGTCTCTGGCCCGCCCAGGATGAAAAGCCCATTTTCTGTCATGATTTTTTGTCATAGAAGTAGGAGCCCACCACATCTATGATGATACCGGGTTTTGTCACAACTATCGTCATAGAAGTGACATATGTATGACAGAAGAAAAAAATTGTTCAGCCCAAAATGTCACGGATGTGTCCTTTTTTTGTAGTGAATGGGATAAATTATACCTGCCTCAAGGAGCTTTAGTATTTCTTTTCTTACCACTTCTTTCATCTTAGGATTCAGCCGTCGTTGATGATCACGAACTAGTTTGGCATCTTCCTCCAAATTTATTTTATGTTGACATAGAGTGGGACTAATGCCCTTAAGATCATCAGGAGTATATCCAATAGCAGCGCGGTGCTTCTTCAGAGTTTTCAATAATCTCTCTTCTTCATGCTCTGAAAGGTTAGCACTAATAATAACATGATATATCCTTTTCTCATCAATATAAGCATATTTAAGAGTATGAGGTAACAGTTTAAGCTCAAACACGGGATCACCCTTGGGTGGAGGAGGATCCCCTAGGATTTCAATAGGCAAATTGTGTTTCAAGATGGGTTCCTGTTTAAAGAATACTTCATCTATGTCCCTTCTTTCATTCATAAACATATCATTTTCATGGTCTAGCAAATATTGTTCTAAAGGATCACTAGGAGGCACGACAATAGAATAAAGACCAATAATTTCATCCTTACTAGGTAATTCCTCTTCACGGTGTTGTCTACGAAATTTAGAAAAATTAAACTCATGAGACATATCACCTAGACCAATAGTAACAACATCCTTTTCGCAGTCTATCTTAGCATTAACGGTGTTCAAGAAGGGTCTACCAAATATAATGGGACAAAAGCTATCTTGTGGGGAGCCAAGAACAAGAAAATCAGCAGGATATTTAGTTTTCCCACACAAAACTTCAACATCTCTAACAATTCCCATTGGTGAAATGGTATCTCTATTGGCAAGTTTAATTGTGACATCAATATATTCTAACTCGGTAGGTGCAATATCATGCTTAATTTCTTTGTATAAGTCAATAGGTATTGCACTAGCACTAGCACCCATATCACATAAACCATGATAACAATGATCTCCTACTTTAACAGAAATAACAGGCATACCTACCACAGGTCTATGTTTATCTTTAGCACAAGGTTTGGCAATTCTAGAAGGTTCATCACGGAAATGAATAACATGCCCATCAATATTATCAGACAAGAGATCTTTAACAATAGCAATATTAGGTTCAACTTTGATTTGCTCAGGAGGTGTATAAGTTCTAGTATTGCTTTTATGGACCACAGTTGAAGCTTTAGCATGATCCTTTATCCTAACAGGGAAGGGTGGTTTCTCAACATAAGAAGTAGGAACAATAGGATCATTATAAGTTACAGTCTTTTCTTCAACTTTAATAGGTGCAACTACTTTTACTTCTATGGGAGGATGATATTTAAACCAATTCTCCTTGGGGAGATCAACATAAGTAGCAAAAGATTTACATAAAGAGGCTACTATCTCAGAGTCAAGTCCATATTTAGTGCTAAACTTACGGATAACATCGGTATCCATAAAAGATTTAACACAATCAAACTTAGGTGTCGTACCTGACTCCTTACCTTCGTTGAGATCCCAATCTTCAGAGTTGCATTCAATTCTTTCCAATAAATCCCATTTGGATTCAATAGTCTTCATCATAAAAGAGCCAGCACAAGAAGTATCGAGCATGGTGTGATTGTTATCAGAAAGCCGAGCATAAAAATTCTGAATAATTATTTCTCTTGAGAGCTCATGATTGGGGCATGAATATTACATTTATTTAAGCCTTCCCCAAGATTAAGCGATGCTTTCTCCTTCACGAGACCAAAAATTATATATATAATTGCGATCACGATGAACAAGATGAATAGGATAAAATTTCTGATGAAATTCCAATTTCAATCGTTTGTAGTTCCATGATCCCGTATCATCACATAGCCTATACCATGTCAATGCATCTCCCTTCAAAGATAAAGGGAAGACCTTCTTCTTAATAAAATCACCAGGCACACCTGCAAGCTTAAATAATCCACAAACTTCATCCACATAGATTAGGTGCTCATCAGGATGCTTTGTTCCATCTCCTGCAAAAGGATTAGCTAGCAGTTTTTCTAACATACCCGAAGGAATTACAAAGTAGACATTTTCATTTTTAGTAGGTTCAGTAGGTTGAGGAGCAACTCTTTGCTCTACTGGTCGGGGTGAAGATACCCCGAACAAGCCCCTCAGAGGATTACTTTCCATAGTAACAAGTGACAGTAAATTTCAGCACACTATATAAAATTTTCCTTACCAAATTCCACCTACCAAAGGCGCTTCACTCCCCAGCAACGGCGCCAGAAAAGAGTCTTGATGACCCACAAGTATAGGGGATCTATCATAGTCCTTTCGATAAGTAAGAGTGTCGAACCCAACGAGGAGCAGAAGGAAATGATAAGCGGTTTTCAGCAAGGTATTCTCTGCAAGTACTGAAATAATTGGTAACAGATAGTTTTGTGATAGGATAATTTGTAACGAGCAACAAGTAGCAAAAGTAAATAAAGTGCAGCAAGGTGGCCCAATCCTTTTTGTAGCAAAGTACAAGCCTAGACAAACTCTTATATAGAGAAAAGTGCTCTCGAGGACACATGGGAATTATCATCAAGCTAGTTTTCATCACGTTCATATGATTCGCGTTTGGTACTTTGATAATTTGATATGTGGGTGGACCGGTGCTTGGGTGATGTTCTTACTTGAACAAGCATCCCACTTATGATTAACCTCTATTGCAAGCATCCGCAACTACAACAAAAGTATTAAGGTAAACCTAACCATAGCATGAAACATATGGATCCAAATCAGCCCCTTACGAAGCAACGCATAAAGTAGGGTTTAAGCTTCTGTCACTCTAGCAACCCATCATCTACTTATTACCTACCAATGCCTTCCTCTAGGCCCAAATAATGGTGAAGTGTCATGTAGTCGACGTTCACATAACATCGCTAGAGGAGAGACAACATACATCTCATCAAAATATCAAACGAATACCAAATTCACATGACTACTAATAGCAAGACTTCTCGCATGTCCTCAGGAACAAACGTAACTACTCACAAAGCATATTCATGTTCATAATCAGAGGAGTATTAATATGCATATAGGATCTGAACATATGATCTTCCACCGAATAAACCAACTAGCATCAACTACAAGGAGTAATCAACACTAGTAGCAACCTACAGGTACCAATCCCAGACTTGGAGACAAGAATTGGATACAAGAGATGAATTAGGGTTTGAGAGGAGATGGTGCTGGTGAAGATGTTGATGGAGATTGCCCTCTCCCGATGAGAGGAGCGTTGGTGATGATGATGGCAATGATTTCCCCCTCCCGGAGGGAAATGTCCCCGGCAGAACAGTTCTGCCGAAGCCCTAGATTGGTTCCGCCAAGGTTCCGCCTCGTGGCGGCGGAGTCTCGTCCCGAAAGCTTGCTTATGATTTTTCTTTGGACGAAAGACTTCATATAGCGGAAGATGGGCACCGAAGGGCCAACAGGGGGCCCACGAGGTAGGGGCGCGCCCAGGGGGTAGGGCGCCCCCCCCCCCTCGTGGACAGATGGAGGCCCCCCTGGCGTATTTCTTCCACTCAGTATTTTTTATTATTTCCAAAAATAACTTTCATTGAGTTTCAGGACTTTTGGAGTTGTGCAGAATAGGTCTCTAATATTTGCTCCTTTTCCAGCCTAGAATTCCAGCTGCCGGCATTCTCCCTCTTTATGTAAACCTTGTAAAATAAGAGAGAATAGGCATAAGTATTGTGACATAATGTGTAATAATAGCCCATAATGCAATAAATATTGATATAAAAGCATGATGCAAAATGGACGTATCAAGGCCCTTTTGCTATATAGAAAGAAGAGGGGGAAAATCCCCTTTGACGTATATAGTGCATGTGGCACCTTCTATCCAAATGTAGCAATATTTAGAATATCTTCAGGAAAGTAGGCCATGCCAACCAATTTAGGGTGAGATTGAACATGCCGCGCAAATGCTCAAGTCATCTGGTATGGTGAGATGGAATCTCTGGCAGAGGTCGCAAGGTCCTAATGTGTCGGTGCACTGTACACTCTATGAATGAAAGAAAACCCTCAAAGCAGCAGGAATAAAAATGAATTCACGACGATTTCCACCGGATGATTAAAGGAGGAAGATGAACTAGGATGAGAGATGAGATAATATCTCATTAAATAAGTTACCTTGTCATCCATGAGAAAAAACGCTCGGTACAGCAGATTCCCCAGCCGAGCGGAGCTGGGTTGACCGCGAGCAGCGTCGAGAAAGTCGATGGCGATAGGCGACGGAAAGTGGAAGTGGCAAAATATTGTGGGGTTTGCCGGCAGCCTGGCAGCGGTGGCAGGCATCGAGCTAATTAAGTGGTTACCACCGCAATATTCATTGCCATGCATAGACGCGGAGGAGGTTGCAGGTGTGAATGGGGACCGAAGGCATGGGGTGGCGGGCGGGGGTGAGGATTTTTGTGACGTGGGGATGGCGAGGGTTTTCATTTTTTTTTCTTTTTTGAATTGGGCGTTGAGGGTTTTCTGTCCCACAAAGAATTTCGGAGGCAACGGTTTGCTAGAGCCAACCGTGTGTGATTGACGCAAGAAGCAAAACGAAAGCGATTGCACACGGTTCCAATTTTGGGAACCGTGTGTGATTGAAGCAATAGGCAAAATTAAAGTCATTGCACACAGTTCCAATTTTGGGAACCGTGTGTGATTGACGTACTACCTCCGTCCTGGTTTATTGGTCCCCATTGTAATTCTTACAAATTTTTGACCAAATATTTGACATAGAAATGTTTATGCATGTCACCAAAAATTATATCACTAAACACTATTCAAATACGGATCCAATGATATAATTTTTGCTGACCAGCACTAACATTTTGTCAGTTAAATCTTTGGTCAACATTTAACACAAATTACAAAGGGGACCAATAAACGAGGAC
This sequence comes from Triticum aestivum, assembly GCF_018294505.1. NCBI lineage: Eukaryota > Viridiplantae > Streptophyta > Magnoliopsida > Poales > Poaceae > Triticum > Triticum aestivum. Next base: position 392,308,087 of record NC_057806.1, on the reverse strand, counting down.
GGAGGTAGATTCCATCAACCGAACTGATTACATCCATATCCCACAGTTAGACATAAGTAAACATAGATTAAACATAGTCAGACATAGATAATAAGCGTACACGTACACAAGCATAGTTCAACCATCATTAAGCATGCTCAAGCGTACATAGTTTGATCCCACATCTCAACTCACAAGCCGGCACGATCCCGAAGCTTCTCCAGGTACTCGGCGTACGCGCCGTGCTCCACCCTGCGAGCATACTTCTGCTTGAAGGAGCCAACGGCCCGTCCTCTTGCATGCGCCAGAACACTTCGATACGCGTCATGAAGCTTGTGGTTGCAGAATGGGTATCGATAGCCGCCGTTCCAGGTCCTAATATGCCTGTTATGCATTCCTGCATAAAGCTCCCTCAGGATTTGCCTCTTGTACCTCCTCTGGACATCTTCATCCTTGCTGTCCACATCGTCAGACATCACCTATACAAATAGTAAAAAAATGTGGCGTCAAATTAATGCTTACAAACTAATCTCTAACGAACATTTGGAAGTTGCCCAAAATTGGCATCAAATCAACGATTACATGCCGTGAAGTAGGATTAGGAATTTATGGCTATTTATTTATACATATCCAGAGATTATGGTTTGATTTTTAAGCACATTCATCTATGTATAGACTAATCTTGAAGAAAATAATGGCACAAACATATGTAGGTTATTCAAAATCAATTGTCAAGTCCTGGCTAGGAATTATTAGCATGAACACTAACCCTAGTCGGATTACTAGCAAAAATCATTTCCACAGATGAAACAACTAATCACTTGTCACTTGTACCACTCAAACGATCAATACACTACATGAATCTAATGAAACTTACTCAGGTTTCATGGATTGGGAGAACATAACCATAGGATTTCTATTCCATAAAGGGGGGGGCAGGAGTAACCAGAGAACCCTGGGATCTATTTGACACATAAATGGGTATAGATGACTAACCAGTTGTCTGTCGTCATTGGAGTCGTTGCCCGAGTCGTCACCAGAGTCGGTGTGGAACTCCGCCTCCGGCTGTGGAAGCTCGACGCCGACGACGATGTTAGGTTGCAGCGATAACTCGCTGGCGGTAACGGCAACCTCTGTCTCCATCTCCACGCCGTGCTTTGGTGCTTTAGCAGCCCCGACATCGCCACTCCCTCTGATGGGGCGCTTCAGCGGCATCCTCATGCACTGACGGCTTTGATGACTGAGAGCGGCGTCGAGGATGCAAGCGGAGAGAGGGGATTGTGTGTGTGGCGAGGATGGGGGGTGCGGCCGCTCGGGCGCACCATTAATATGGAGTAGTGGGAGAGAGGCGGGCGGCGGTCAAACCGGACTGATGAGCCTGCGCACCGGACTCATGGCATGCCTACAGTCGTTTCACACAGCTACTCCCACGCCTCCCGTGCGCAGCGAGCACGTCTCCGTCAATTCACACACCTGCACGCACGCCTCCCAGTCTGCCTGCGTGGCGGACTGCTCGCATGTGTCCCGTCAACTCACGCCTGCTCGCACGGTACACGGGTCGCGTGGAGGCACGTATATTGTTTTTCTATTTGGATGGTTAATGATGCCGCTTTATTTTTTGCTTAACCGAAGCATGGCACGTGTCCATTGTTGGTCTAACGCTCACGGTTCGAGTAAATAGTCCGTTTGGGATATTGGTTCCCAATTATTAATAATTTCCCATTTGTAATTAGATAAAGATTACATCAAAACTGGTCTCAAATTTGACCAAAAAGAGTATAATGCAACTTTGTATTGGTGTCCATATGACAAAACGATAAGTTTCATGAGCTTCAAATAAGTTTTGGATGTACTAGAATTTAAAAATCAAGATTCTCATTGTTTGAAATTTGTTGCACGGGGAGTAAACATGCATCCAGTGAGACACATGTGTTTTTGCAATCCATTTAGGTGCACCGTCGCGTGTGCATGTAGCTCAAATTTGATTTTTGCACATTATACCCATAGAAAACAAATCAATTAATGTACTAAAACGTCTTAATGATCTCTAATTTTTTTGAAATTAAAACGTCCCTCCTTTGGTAACATATATATGTTCACCGCGGGATAATTAATTTAACATGCATCATAGTTGGTGGACTCGCGGTGTGTGCGTCTGGGAGTGGCGATTGGCTCGCAATACACTACAAGTTGTGTGCCACCATGTGGGTTGGCCGTTTTCCTTAGGCAGGCCGGCGCCACATCAGAGTCATGAATTCGTAATTTAAAACATTAAACAACCCTTCCATACATACATGTTTTGGCCACATGCAGTCGATGGTTGTCCTACACGACACTCGATACTCGCGTATGACGCTTTCTGTGGGCCCGCGAGGTCATCGTCCATCACTTTGACGAACAGCCGATAGTGAGGTTAATTTGACCAGCAAGGTAGAATCTTTTTTGTTTGTGTTATGGTGGTATATAGTACATGTCAAAGAGGTGGGAGGGGACTAGCATATATACTATACGTACGCTTCCGTGAACAAGTACACCTCACTCAGTGTTGTGACGCTTCCATCTGTGGGCCCACGAGGCCATCGTCGATGCATGTGCATCACTTTGACCTACATCAGGAAAGGTTAATTAATTTCACCATCGATGAGGATTCTTTTTGGGTTATATTACGGTAGGAGCATATAGTATGCGTCGAAGAGGGGGAAGGGGACCATCATATGTAGTACGCTTCATGAACCTTGCTCTGTGTGGGTGCATGGTTTACAGTTTTTGAGGCATATGTGGCACGTCAAAGTTGTGCATTTTAGGTATTATATTCAACATATGTTTGGCCCACTTGCAAAGCGATGGTGGTTATCCTCTCACACCCACTTAAGTGGTTATTAGTGATATTGATGCTTTCCATTTGTGGGCCTGCTTGGTCCATCACTACTTTTTGCCTGATAACGAGAGTGGTTAATTTGACTTAGGAGGGGGTGTTTGCTTATAAATACGGTATATATATACATGCGTCACATCAATGTTGTGAAATGGTATTCAAACATGCATGCACGCATCACCTCCATACATATGCATGTAGTGGTTGTCTTCGAATGGTACACTCCCTCGCGTGGTTATCGGTGACAAGCCTATGTATTAGTGGGCCCACGTGGACATCCATGATCACCTTGACCGACAACAAGATAGGTTACCATGGCGGATTCTTCATTTGGTTCGTGTTATCATAGTATAGGTCATGGTGAGATTCAGACCTAATTAAAGTTTGAGCGCATATACTATGCACACATGCATGCATGAATCCCCGTCATCGGCTTGAAGTGCGGTGTAACATACATATGCATCATCAACCTAACCCTCACTCAGTGTGGGGATTTCTAGTTCGAAATCATGGTGCCACATCAAAGTTGTTCGATTGTGTACTAAAAAACACACCTGATCCATACATATGTTTGGGCCACACGAATGCAGTGGTTGTCTTCGGGGACTAGCTACTTGCGTGATTATTGTCGAGCTAGCCTATCTGGGGTCGCATGGACGACCATCACTTTGACCAGCAACAAGGTAGATGTTGTACAACCAAGGTGGATTATTCTTGGTCCGTTTTACGATCAATCTCGGTGAGATGGCTCTCTGGCCCGCTGACTTAAAAGTGTGTGTTTAGGAGGGGGGTGGGGGGCTGCTACTTTGCACTTTGCTACTTGAACCTCGGTTGGGGGCATCATAG
>NC_057806.1:392300941-392304141 GCF_018294505.1 Triticum aestivum | reverse complement strand
CACTTTGCTAGGTGAACCACGGTTGGGGGGCATCCATTCATAGCTTAGGATTCCCTTCGTGCTGACATGAGGAAGGGGGCTGCTAGCTACTTCGCACTTTGCTAGGTGAGCCTCGGTTGGGGGGCATGCATTCATAGCTTAGGATTCCCATCGTGCCGCCATGAGGGGAGGGGGGCAAGCAATATCGTGTGCTTTGTGAGATAGGTGCGACATCGAAGTTGCATCTGGTATTTGAAAATCAAACCAAACTTTTCATACATATAAATTTGGTCCACATGCAAGTGTGTTCGTGCTCTGACCCTCTCTGCGTCACATTTTGCCAAATTTATGAACATTACACAAGTCGGATGACGCAACAGACACGGTTCACTCAAACTAACCGTGTGCCACGCCGGTGCCCCTGTCACGCACACATCCACACAGTACATTGGGTTCCATGAGGCTCCCCCTCTCAAAAATATCTGCCCGCCTCGAGGGTTTTTCTGTTTCATAACACACGATTGTTATCTCCAGACCGTGCACGATGTTTCTTCTTCCCAATCCCACCTGCATCCCTAGAAAATACCTGCCCGCCTCGAGGAGAGTTTTTGTGTTTCATAACACACGGTTGTTATCTCCGGACCGTGTGTGATGTTTCTTGTTCCCAATCCCGCCTTCCCCTAGAAAATATCTGCCCGCCTCGAGGGTTTTTTTGTTTCATAACACACGGTTGTTATCTCTGGACCGTGTGCGATGCACCATCATCAAAATTTTCATTAGCCCCGGCATTTCACTCACGCGTTGTAAAATTTTCAGTACCCGCGTCATTTCCTCAAACACACCACCCGCCCCCCTCTACACACACACGCACTAAAACCTCCTTGAGCGTGCGCGTGCACACACACACACACCCTCCCTCGCTCAAAACCCTAGAAAGGTCCCCGCTACCGCCGCCGCCGTGAGACCTCCATTGTCAACATCTGCCAGTTTGCCCGTGCACAGTATGGATGAAATTGAACTGCATAGTTCATACTTGCACATATAGAACATCACTATGTGAATAATTGGAATAAACAAGGCATACTACGAACAACCAAAGATTGCATTTGAAACTGGACATATGCTAACTACAAACAACATAACAATCAAAAAACTTTAAAAGAGGCATATGCTAGCTATAACAAGCTTAACAACAAGCAAATATATGCATTCCTATCGGTATGTTTAAAACTGGATTGATGAAATGTACTACGTAGTAAATAATGCACATATAGAGCATCGCATTGTGAACAACTGAAATAAACAAGGCATACTGCAAACAACCCGATATAGCAATTAAAACTGGACATATTCTCACTACACTACAAAAGGGACTCGACAAAACAAACCATGGGTTTCCCCCTGTGAAGAGGCATGGCAAAAAAAATCATGGGTTTTCTCACTTGTCACAGATGGGCTTGTTCCTGTGGGAAGAGCACGGACCCTGGATGCGCTCCATGTTGTCGCAGATGGGCTCCTTCCCCTTGGAAGAGCACGGCTGTAGGGTGCCCTCCCTGATGTCGCAGACGGGCTCTTTCTCCTTGGAAGAGCAGATGGGCTCTTTCCCCTTGGAAGAGCCGGAGAGGGTTCCCTCCTCGTGGTCGCTGTCGATGAGGTCTGAGTTGGAAGCTGTGGATCCCAAGCCAGCGTCGCAGAACGTGTCCTTCAGAAATGACAAAAGGGGCTCAATGGCGATGTAGGATGGCAAGTTGTTGACAGCGAGTCAGAGGAGATCAGCGGTGGGGCCATGCATGAGATCAACGGTGGTTGAACCCGAGGGGTTGGGGGTGGGCCACTTAACTTGTGACATAGCCCGCCTCAGGCCATCGCTGTCCATGTCCTCGATGTCATAGCCAACGAAAGATACATGCCCGCATACGCTTGCCCGCTGCTTGAGTTCCTGCCGCCAGTAATGGTCGTCAGCTTCCTCAGCGACGTCGGGCGAAGAGACCGCGATACACCTCTTTTGTGCTAGTCGCTCCTCGAGCTCCACGGGAAGCGTAGCCGGGCTTAGGCTGCGACGCTATGGAATGGGGGATGGGGATGGGGATCTGGGGAAAAGGGGCGTTTGCTAGGCGTCATCTAAGAAACTCAGGGCGGCCTTGGTATGGAGATCGGTGGGTAAGCTGCACGGGCAAACCGGCAGATGTTGACAATGGAGGTCTCGCGGCGGCGGCAGCGGGGACCTTGCTAGGGTTTCAAGCGAGGGAGGAGGTGTGTGTGTGTGTGCATGCGTGCCCGAGGAGGTTTTGGTATGTGTGGGGGGTGTGTGTTTGAGGAAATGACGCAGGTACTGAAAATTTTACAACGCGGGAGTGAAATGCCGGGGCTAATGAAAATTTTGATGATGGTGCACGCACATGGTCCGGAGATAACAATCGTGTGTTACGAAACAAAAAAACCCTCGAGGCTGGTAGATATTTTCTAGGGGCAGGCGGGATTGGGAACAAGAAACATCACACATGGTCCGGAGATAACAACCATGTGTTATGAAACACAAAAACCCTCCTTGAGGCGGGCAGATATTTTCTAGGGATGTAGGTGGGATTGGGAAGAAGAAACATCGCAAACGGTCTGGAGATAACAATTGTGTGTTATGAAACAGAAAAACCCTCAAGGCGGGCTGATATTTTTGAGAGGGGGAGCCTCGTGGAGCCCAATGTACTGTGCAGATGTGTGCGTGACAGGGGCATCGGCGTGGCACGCAATTAGTTTGAGTGAACCGTGTCTGTTGCGTCATCCGACTTGTGTAATGTTCATAAATTTGGCGAAAAATGACGGGGGAGAGGGTCAAAACACGAACACACTTGCATGTGGACCAAATTTATATGTATGAAGAGGGTGGTTTGATTTTGCAAATACCAAATGCAACTTCAGTGTCACACCTATCTCACAAAGCGCACGATATTGCTTGCCCCCCCCTCGTGTCAGCACGAAGGGAGTCCTAAGCTATGAATGCATGCCCTGCCCCCCAGCCGGGCTCACCTAGCAGAGTGCGAAGTAGCTAGCAGCCCCCCTCCCTCGTGTCGGCATGAAGGGAATCCTAAGCTATGAATGGATCCCCCCCCAACCGTGGTTCACCTAGCAAACTGCAAAGTAGCTAGTAGCCCCCCTCCTGTCGGAACAAAGGGAATCCTAAGCTATGAATGCATGCCCCCCAACCAAGGCTCCCCTAGCAAAGT
>NC_057806.1:392293435-392300645 GCF_018294505.1 Triticum aestivum | reverse complement strand
GTGGTTCACCTAGCAAAGTGCGAAGTAGCTAGCAACCCCCCCTCGTGTCGGCACGAAGGGAATCCTAAGCTATGATGCCCCCCGCCAACCGTGGTTCACCTAGCAAAGTGCAAAGTAGCAGCCCCCCCCCCACACACACACTTTTAAGTTGGCGGGCCAGAGAGGCATCTCACCAAGATTGATCGTAAAACGGACCAAGAATAATCACCTTGGTCGTACAACCTCTCTCTTGTTGCTGGTCAAAGTGATGGTCGTCCATGCGACCCCAGATAGGCAAGCTCGCCAATAATCACGCAAGTAGCTAGTCCCCGAAGACAACCACTGCATCCGTGTGGCCCAAATATATGTATGGATCAGGTGTGTTTTTTAGTACACAACTTTGATGTGGCATCATGATTTCGAACTAGAAATCCCCACACTGAGTGAGGGTTAGGTTGATGATGCATATGTATGTTACACCACACTTCAAGCCGACGACGGAGATTCATGCATGCATGCGTGCTCAAACTTTAATGAGGTCTGAATCTCACCATGACCTATACTACGATAACACGAACCAAATGAAGAATCCGCCATGGTAACCTATCTTGTTGTCGGTCAAGGTGATCTTGGATGTCCATGCTGGCCCACGAATATATAGGCTTGTCGCCGATAACCACGGGAGGGAGTGTACCGTTCGAAGACAACCACTACATGAATATGCATGGAGGTGATGCATGCATGCAAGTTTGAATACCATTTCACAACATTGATGTGGCGCGTGAGTCAAAAATCATACACTCTCCCCACCCAGAGCAAGATCGGTTCATGACGTGTCATTGTACTAGCCACTTCGACTCAATGGGAGGGATTCATGCATACACAACCTGACCTGCCCCGCTAGTTGTACGTTGAACTTCCCTGTGAACTAGGTTGAACTTCCACCAACATTGCCCAAATGGGGCTTGCGATATACCGTTGGAAAGCTATGGACACCAATATCATGACCCAACTTAAACTTTTGGCAAAATATAAGCGGTTTAAGAGAATTTTTGAAAACCGTTTTTCTTCACATAAAAAACGTGAATCGTACTTTCGATCGCATTTCTAAACCGTTTATCAGAATGAGGCATATAATATGGTGTTGGAAAGCTGCTGCAAAATCGCTCCTTCCACATGTTGAAAGTTCTCTCTAATTCGCTATGGTTAAAGAGTAATTTGAAAAAATGTAAAATTTCATAAACCGAACAGCTGAGTTCGTATTTTCGATGCCATTTCTAAACGGCTAATCCAATTAAGGAATATGATATGGCATTGGAAAGCTTATGAAAATGCGCTACTTTTTCATCTTGAAAGTTTTTTTATAATTTTGAATGGTTTAACAGTAATTTAGAAAATGGTCCAAGTCCTACCGAAGGGCATCTACAATGCCGGTCTTACAACGGCAGATGCTAATTACATGGGCTAATCAAACATCCTGGGCGCTTATAGCCGGAAGGAAAAGTGCCTGGCGCTCGATGCACACTTTTGCGTCGACGCTTCACCTGGCACCAAGATTAAGAAAGCAACCGCAGGGCATCTACAATGCCAAGCGCTTGAACAGGCGCTTATCAGCAAGTAAAAAAATAGATTTTGGTTTAGCATCCATATTAGAGTCTCTGCCTCCAATGCAAGCAGCAAAGTGCAGGTGCTACATGAGTAAAAAAAGAATAGAACAATGGCTAGCGTAGGAGGAAAAAGGGATGGAGCGCCCAGGGAAAGCTTTTGCATCGACGCTAACAACTTTCCTAGATTCAAGTGGGAATTTTACGTAACTGCCAGGAAATTAACCCCGGCGTCCACACTAAGAGCCCGCGTTGTACATGCCCTAATTGGCCGGGATTTAGACCCTGGCGCCTGTGTTTAAGCGCCATGTTGGACATGCCCTTAGACACAGAAACGTGTAGCAGTTTTTTGGTGCAAATATTTGAAGATAAAGATAGCAACAGAGACCTAGGCAAGAGACAAAACAATCCTCAGTTCAAAGTTTTGACAAAATCCCATTTGATATAAGAAACCAAGCAACAACAAAATTGTATTGGCAAATGTTGTTCATCTGACACAAGACTTATTCCACTTTTTTATTCCTCCTCTTCTCATGAAGAATACATCAGAGAAAGCACATGCGTACCAGGAACTGGAAAATTAGGTGCTCCATCTCTCAGTCGATGACGATTTTTGTGGTTGTCGTATGCTCTAACCGTCCCAGGAAAGGTCAAGGCGGCCCTCGCGAGAAGTTCAACTAATAGGGGAGAGCGTCCCTCGCAAAAAATAGGGTACAACAGAGGCAGAATGGATGAGGTTGGGAAAGTCAAGGCGCGCGGGGCTTCAGAAGTGATGCGACCACGTCGGGAAATTCAGAGAAGTTGCTCCCGGCCTAGCCCTGTGGAGGTAGGGTCGTAGAAGGATAGCAGAACAATGTGTGCCCATACTACTAATCTCCATCTTCAGAAGAGTAGAGCCAGCCAGCAGATAACCTTGCCATGTTAGCTGTTACTTGTTAGACGATGTGTGCCCTACAGAAAAGCAACAGTAAACAAACCTTAGTTAGCAGCAGCAGCCAAGATCTCAAGGTGACAGAGGCAAGCAAACTAGGCCACCGAACGATCCTCAACCAACCGTGTGGTTTTGACATGGTAACTAACAGGTCGTAGAAGGACAGCAGAACGCGGGCGGCTGGTCGGGTCTCCCTCACCGTCCGATGGCGTGGACGCGCGGAGATGCTGGAGCTAGGCAGTGGCTTGGGAGGCGGCGGTGCCTCATCATATCGGGTGGCAGCGATGCATGGCAACGGCGGTGGTGGATGGTGCGCCGGGAAGCTGGGGGCCATGGCGGTGGCAGATAGGGGCGGCGGGGAACCTGGGCTCCATGGCGAAGGATGGATGTGGCACGGCGACGCGCGGGGCTCCACTGCCTGGCGGTGGCGTTCGGGGATCCACAGCCCGGCGGCGCAAGGGGATCTAGGGACAGTGGCGACCAGCAGATGGCAATGGGCGTGGGTGTGGGCGACGGCTCCTGTGGCCGGCAGCACACGATGGTGGGCGGCGGCTCCGGTGACCTGAAGAGCACGATGGTGGGCGGCGGATCAGGAACCGGCAGCGCTGTGGGGAAGGTGGGGAACAGGAGGGGATGGGCCGGTGGGGATCGTGCGGGTGTGTTGAGATGGACTTTTTTCTTCTTCTTTTTCCTTCACTGTATCGGTTCAGGAGTTCGGGAGGATCTCGTCGGGCCCTTATAGGTCTGGCTGTGATCCAAATAACTATTCTAATCCTGGGATCAGAATAGTGCTGTCATATATATATACATAAACACTATTCTGATCACGGGATGAGAATAATATTCTGATCACAACCTAATCTGCCCCGCTAGTAGTACGTTGAACTTCCCTGTGAACTAGGTTGAACTTCCGCCAACATTGCCCAAATGGGGCTTGCGATATACCGTTGGAAAGCTATGGAAACCAATATCATGACCCAACTTAAATTTTTGGCAAAATATAAATGGTTTAAGAGCAGTTTTGAAAACCGTTTTTTCTTTGCACAAAAAACGTGAATCCTATTTTCGATCGCATTTCTAAACCGTTTATCGGAATGAAGCATATAATATGGCGTTGAAAAGCTGCTGCAAAACTGCTCCTTCCACATGTTGAAAGTTTTCTCTAATTCCCTATGGTTAAAGAGTAATTTGAAAAAACGTAAAATTTCATAAACCGAACAGCTGAGTTCGTTTTTTCGATGTCATTTCTAAACGGCTAATCCAATGGAGGCATATGATATGGCGTTGGAAATCTTATGAAAATGCGCTACTTTTTCATCTTGAAAGTTTTTTTCTAATTTTGAATGGTTTAAGAGTAATTTAGAAAACGGTCCAAGTCCTACCGAATTCGTATTTTCGAGCTAATGTTTTAACCGTGCGTCTGAATGCAGCAAATGATATGGCATTGGAAAGCTTGAACAAATGCGAAACGTTTTGGTATGTATTGTTTCTCCCAATTCTTTACGGTTTTAAGTCAGTTTCGAAAATGGCGAAAACGTATTTTCGCCGTAATTTCTACAAACTTTATCGGAATTGGGCAAATAATATACCGTTGAAAATCTACGGAAAATGCGAAACTTTTTCATCTTGATGGTTTTTTGTGATTCCTAGCCATTTTCAAGTAATTTCGAAAATGGTGAGATCATTCGTTCTGCCTCTATCGCGAAACAGATTCTTTGCAAATGCACTGCGTGAAGAACCTGAACTTCTCAGCATATCTACCTGAACTTCACTCTGTTTTCAACGTGCTTTTTTTTGCTCGCAGATCTCCATCCACTACTCGTAGTTCTCCATTCAGTCCCCGGAATTCAACGAGTGATATACCGATGGAAAGCTGATGTAAACACGCAACTTTCCCGTGTTGATCGTTTTTTCATACTCGCGACAATTTTAAAAGTTTTTCATCTCAAATTCATTCAGTGTAGTAGTTGAACTTCCTGCTGTTTTCACGTTGAACTTTTGTCACGTATTTCCGTCTGTAATTTTTCTCATCCATTCGTTTAGTGTTACACAAATGATTTTCCTTTTGTACAAATCCTTCTCATAATAATTTTTTAACTTTTTCAACCGAGGACTTGAACTTATAACAACAAAAAAATTGGACTTTGCCTTTTATTCATTTTTTCTCATATGAAACACACACGTGGTTCATATTTTGGACTTTGCCTTTTCTCTGTTATTTCAATTTGAACTTCACCTTTTTATATTTTGAGTAAAGAATTGTATTCGATTTCTATACAGAAAAAATCGAACATGGAAATACAAGGTGAACCTCTCTCGCAAGAATTTTTGAACTTCCCCTGACAGAGCACCTGAACTTATTTCAGAAAACCTTTTAAGCTTTTATTTTTCTATACCTTTGTTCTCACCTGAAATGCATTTCTTACAGTACTTGAACTTCTCGTTGTTTTCACTATGAACTTCTGTCACATTTTTGTCTATACATTGAATTACACGCAATTGAAGGCCGGACGTCATTTTTTGCTTTTTTCAAACATGTAATTGGAAGTCGGACGTCTCGCAATATAAATTCCGAACCGTGCACGGAGGAGCACGTGAACTTCTTGCAACAAACCTTTAAAGCCTTTTGTTTTCTATTCTTATATTCTTATCTGAAACGCATTTTGTGTAGTAGTTGAACTCCCCGTTGTTTTCACCTTGAATTTCTGTCACGTATTTTTGTTCAACCTCTCACACAAGAATTTTTGAATTTTCTCGGGCCGGGGACTTGAACTTCTAGCAAAAAAACTTTTAGCCTTTTGCTTTTTCGTTCTTTTGTTCATACCAAATGCACACCGTGTAGTACGTGAACTTCTGGCAGTTATTAAGATGAAATTCTCTCGTTTATGTGAAAATATGTGAGTTTTTTATAGGCATTGAAATGATCTACCTTTTTATTTCAACTTCATTGTGTATTTTTTTAGAAATGTAATAAACATTATACAACTTCTTGGTTGTTTCAAACTGAACTTCTCGGTTTATTCGTTAGAAACGAGAAAATTCGAGTTTTTGTAATAAACATTGAACTCCTCCATTTTTTGAAATTGAACTTCTTGGTTTATTATTTAGTAACGAGGAAAATCAAAGTTTTTTATTTATATAGAACTTCTCTATTTTTGTAATTTTTACTTCTTGATTATTTCTTTTAGTAATGGAAATATCCTAGTTTTGTAATAAATATTGGACCGCCCGTTATTTTTAACTTGAACTTCTAGAATTTTGTTAATTCTAGAAATGATGAAAGGTCCCTTTTTATGATTTTTGAACTTCTCTGTTTTTAAAATTTGAACTTCTTATTTTTTATTTTTAGAAACTATGGAATATCTGCTTCTAAATGCCCTTTTATTTTTGAACTACTATATTTTTTTGTTTGAACTTCCTATGAACTTTCTACCATCATGACTCGGCAAATGCATGACTAAGTAATCATAAAATTCGTCGTTCTCTTTTTGTCCACTTACTGGAATATATGCCGCACATTTCATTTTGTGGCAACTAGGTTTCATGTTGCACATGTCATGTTACTTGAACTGAAAATGGCTTATAGTTTCTTTTCTACAAAATCTTTCATGAAACTGAAAACTCTGCTGAACATGAGCTGGAAATGGCTCATATTGTAATTTACAAAACCCTTTTTCCTAAACTGAAATCTCTGCTAGACTTTGAACTAAAAATGGCACACGGTGTGTTACAAAATGGCACATTATAATCTGAATATGACCATGCTACTATTACAAATTCTACAGAGCAGCCTACAAACGAAAAAGATAACACGGTGCTATGTTTGAAGAATTTAGATATCTGGTAGAGATTGTTTTCTATGGTTGCTCACATGGACCACCATCAGGTCCATTTTTTGAAGAGCTTCTATGATGCTATGGCTGCTCAAATGGAGCGCCGTCGTGACCAAACAAATGGGACAGACCTGTATTTTTTCACATTTTTTGTCAATATGCAGTTTAACTATGCTCAAACCTCAAACCACCATCAGATATATGAAAGGGGTCTTCCAAGTTTAGTTTTTCTGAGAACTAACTCAAAAACAAATACTAAAAGAAGGTCAAATACTCCCGAAGTGAGAGTTCAGAGAAGACAGGGAGGGAAAATACCTGCAGGATGGTAGAGACGCGTTGGGAGGAGGGATATCTCACGTTGCCCAATGTCGATCTATGTTGGGTGGCACGCAGGTGGTGGGCGGTGACCCATTTGGTTAGTTGAAGCGTTGCCTCGCGGCCGAAGGGTGGAGGAGGAAGGTGGAAGAAGGTCGCGGAGCAAGGGGAAGAAGGTCAAGGTGGTAGGGGAGAAGTTCGCGGCGGCAAGGGGAGGGCCTGAGTGCGGGGGTCCCGAGTGGCGGCTTTTGGGGATTTGGAAGAAGGTCGCTCTTGGTCATCTGCAGCACGGCAACAGAGCATCAGGATGTGTCCTGCATCGGCAGCACGCAACGATGGTGTGCTAGCGGCAGAGGTGATTCCAGGTGTGAGCGGCGTCAGTTCCGATGGTCGATGGCGTCACCGGATCCAAGCGGGAGCCAGCAGAGGTGGCGGGGCCGGGCGGAGGCGCGTGTTGCCCTCCAGAGTCGGGCGTGCGAGGCAGCCATCGGTGGCGCGCTCGGTTGGGGCGGACCTACAGCGATGCCCGTTGGGCCGGCGGTGCCGGC
>NC_057806.1:392288699-392292928 GCF_018294505.1 Triticum aestivum | reverse complement strand
GGGGGCGGAGGCGCCGGTTGGGACGGGGTGTGGGTGGCGGAGGGCCGGTGGTGCCCGTTTGGGCAGGGGCCGACCGGCGCGGGGCCAGCGGCGCCGATTGGGGCGGGGGATCGATCGGGGGCGGGTGGTGCGGAACAATCGGGGGGAGGTGGGTCATGGCTCGGGTTTTTCTTAACGGCTTCGGGAACACCACGTCGGGCCCTATAGGGGCGGACCGTGATCAGAATAAATATTCTGATCCCAGGATCAGAATAGTGTTGTCCTATATATATACATAAACACTATTCTGATCACGGGATCAGAATAATATTCTGATCACAACCTGATCTGCCCCGCTAGTAGTACGTTGAACTTCCCTGTGAACTAGGTTGAACTTCCGCCAACATTGCCCAAATGGGGCTTGCGATATACCGTTGGAAAGCTATGGACACCAATATCATGACCGAACTTAAATTTTTGGCAAAATATAAATGGTTTAAGAGCAGTTTTGAAAACCATTTTTTCTTCGCACAAAAAATGTGAATCCTATTTTCGATCACATTTCTAAACCGTTTATCGGAATGAGGCATATAATATGGCGTTGAAAAGCTACTGCAAAACCGCTCCTTCCACATGTTGAAAGTTTTCTCTAATTCCCTATGGTTAAAGAGTAATTTGAAAAAACGTTTAAAATTTCATAAACCGAACAGCTGAGTTCATTTTTTCGATGTCATTTCTAAACGGCTAATCCAATGGAAAACTTATGAAAATGCGCTACTTTTTCATCTTGAAAGTTTTTTTTTCTAATTTTGAATGGTTTAAGAGTAATTTCGAAAATGGTCCAAGTCCTACCGAATTCGTATTTTCAAGCTAATTTTTTAACCGTGCGTCCGAATGCAGCAAATGATATGGCGTTGGAAAGCTTGAACAAATACGAAACTTTTTGGTATGTATTGTTTCTCCCAATTCTTTACGATTTTAAGTTAGTTTCGAAAATGGCGAAAAACGTATTTTCGCCGTAATTTCAACAAACTTTATCAGAATTCGGCAAATAATATACTGTTGAAAAGCTACGTAAAATGCGAAACTTTTTCATGTTGATGGTTTTTTGTGATTCCTAGCCGTTTTCAAGTAATTTCGAAAATGGTGAGATCATTCGTTCTGCCTCTATCGCAAAACAGATTCTTTGAAAATGCACTGCGTGAAGAACCTGAACTTCTCAGCATATCTACCTGAACTTCACTCTGTTTTTGACGTGCTTTTTTTTGCTCGCAGATCTCCATCCACTACTCATAGTTCTCCATTCAGTCCCCGGAATTCAACGAGTGATATACCTATGGAAAGCTGCTGTAAACACGCAACTTTCCCGTGTTGATAGTTTTTTCATACTCGCGACAATTTTAAAAGTTTTTCATCTCAAATTCATTCAGTGTAGTAGTTGAACTTCATGCTGTTTTCACGTTGAACTTCTGTCACGTATTTCCGTCTGCAATTTTTCTCATCCATTCGTTTAGTGTTACACAAATGATTTTCCTTTTGTACAAACCCTTCTCATAATAATTTTTTAACTTTTTCAACCAAGGACTTGAACTTATAACAACAAAAAAATTGGACTTTGCCTTTTATTCATTTTTTCTCATATGAAACACACACGTGGTTCATATTTTGGACTTTGCCTTTTCTCTGTTATTTCAATTTGAACTTCACCTTTTTATATTTTGAGTAAAGAATTGTATTCGATTTCTATACAGAAAAAATCGAACATGGAAATACAAGGTGAACCTCTCTCGCAAGAATTTTTGAACTTCCCCTGACAGAGCACCTGAACTTCTTTCAGAAAACCTTTTAAGCTTTTATTTTTCTATACCTTTGTTCTCACCTGAAATGCATTTCTTACAGTACTTGAACTTCTCGTTGTTTTCACTATGAACTTCTGTCACATTTTTGTCTATACATTGAATTACACGCAATTGAAGGCCGGACGTCATTTTTTGCTTTTTTCAAACATGTAATTGGAAGTCGGACGTCTCACAATATAAATTTCGAACCGTGCACGAAGGAGCACGTGAACTTCTTGCAACAAACCTTTAAAGACTTTTGTTTTCTATTCTTATATTCTTATCTGAAACGCATTTTGTGTAGTAGTTGAACTCCCCGTTGTTTTCACCTTGAATTTCTGTCACGTATTTTTGTTCAACCTCTCACACAAGAATTTTTGAATTTTCTCGGGCCGGGGACTTGAACTTCTAGCAACAAAACTTTTAGCCTTTTGCTTTTTCGTTCTTTTGTTCATACCAAATGCACACCGTGTAGTACGTGAACTTCTGGCAGTTATTAAGATGAAATTCTCTCGTTTATGTGAAAATATGTGAGTTTTTTATAGGCATTGAAATGATCTACCTTTTTATTTCAACTTCATTGTGTATTTTTTTAGAAATGTAATAAACATTATACAACTTCTTGGTTGTTTCAAACTGAACTTCTCGGTTTATTCGTTAGAAACGAGAAAATTCGAGTTTTTGTAATAAACATTGAACTCCTCCATTTTTTGAAATTGAACTTCTTGGTTTATTATTTAGTAACGAGGAAAATCAAAGTTTTTTATTTATATAGAACTTCTCTATTTTTGTAATTTTTACTTCTTGATTATTTCTTTTAGTAATGGAAATATCCTAGTTTTGTAATAAATATTGGACCGCCCGTTATTTTTAACTTGAACTTCTAGAATTTTGTTAATTCTAGAAACGATGAAAGGTCCCTTTTTATGATTTTTGAACTTCTCTGTTTTTAAAATTCGAACTTCTTATTTTTTATTTTTAGAAACTATGGAATATCTGCTTCTAAATGCCCTTTTATTTTTGAACTACTATATTTTTTTGTTTGAACTTCCTATGAACTTTCTACCATCATGACTCGGCAAATGCATGACTAAGTAATCATAAAATTCGTCGTTCTCTTTTTGTCCACTTACTGGAATATATGCCGCACATTTCATTTTGTGGCAACTAGGTTTCATGTTGCACATGTCATGTTACTTGAACTGAAAATGGCTTATAGTTTCTTTTCTACAAAATCTTTCATGAAACTGAAAACTCTGCTGAACATGAGCTGGAAATGGCTCATATTGTAATTTACAAAACCCTTTTTCCTAAACTGAAATCTCTGCTAGACTTTGAACTAAAAATGGCACACAGTGTGTTACAAAATGGCACATTATAATCTGAATATGACCATGCTACTATTACAAATTCTACAGAGCAGCCTACAAACGAAAAAGATAACACGGTGCTATGTTTAAAGAATTTAGATATCTGGTAGAGATTGTTTTCTATGGTTGCTCACATGGACCACCATCAGGTCCATTTTTTGAAGAGCTTCTGTGATGCTATGGCTGCTCAAATGGAGCGCCGTCGTGACCAAACAAATGGGACAGGCCTGTATTTTTTCACATTTTTTGTCAATATGCAGTTTAACTATGCTCAAACCTCAAACCACCATCAGATATATGAAAGGGGTCTTCCAAGTTTAGTTTTTCTGAGAACTAACTCAAAAACAAATACTAAAAGAAGGTCAAATACTCCCGAAGTGAGAGTTCAGAGAAGACAGGGAGGGAAAATACCTGCAGGATGGTAGAGACGCGTTGGGAGGAGGGATATCTCACGTTGCCCAATGTCGATCTATGTTGGGTGGCACGCAGGTGGTGGGCGGTGACCCATTTGGCTAGTTGAAGCGTTGCCTCGCGGCCGAAGGGTGGAGGAGGAAG
Source organism: Triticum aestivum (assembly GCF_018294505.1). Lineage (NCBI taxonomy): Eukaryota > Viridiplantae > Streptophyta > Magnoliopsida > Poales > Poaceae > Triticum > Triticum aestivum. The sequence goes on along the minus strand of NC_057806.1, from coordinate 392,289,186 downwards.
GTGGAAGAAGGTCGCGGAGCAAGGGGAAGAAGGTCACGGTGGTAGGGGAGAAGTTCGCGGCGGCAAGGGGAGGGCCTGAGTGCGGGGGTCCCGAGTGGCGGCTTTTGGGGATTTGGAAGAAGGTCGCTCTTGGTCATCTGCAGCACGGCAACAGAGCATCAGGATGTGTCCTGCATCGGCAGCACGCAACGACGGTGTGCTAGCGGCAGAGGTGATTCCAGGTGTGAGCGGCGTCGGTTCGGATGGTCGATGGCGTCACCGGATCCAAGCGGGAGCCAGCAGAGGTGGCGGGGCCGGGCGGAGGCGCGTGTTGCCCTCCAGAGTCGGGCGTGCGAGGCAGCCATCGGTGGCGCGCTCGGTTGGGGCGGACCTACAGCGATGCCCGTTGGGCCGGCGGTGCCGGCGCCGGTTGGGGCGGGGTGCGGGCGGGGCGGGGGCGGAGGCGCCGGTTGGGACGGGGTGTGGGTGGCGGAGGGCCGGTGGTGCC
>NC_057806.1:392260594-392288597 GCF_018294505.1 Triticum aestivum | reverse complement strand
GATCAGAATAATATTCTGATCACAACCTGATCTGCCCCGCTAGTAGTACGTTGAACTTCCCTGTGAACTAGGTTGAACTTCCGCCAACATTGCCCAAATGGGGCTTGCGATATACCGTTGGAAAGCTATGGACACCAATATCATGACCGAACTTAAATTTTTGGCAAAATATAAATGGTTTAAGAGCAGTTTTGAAAACCGTTTTTTCTTCGCACAAAAAACGTGTATCCTATTTTCGATCGCATTTCTAAACCGTTTATCGGAATGAGGCATATAATATGGCGTTGAAAAGCTGCTGCAAAACCGCTCCTTCCACATGTTGAAAGTTTTCTCTAATTCCCTATGGTTAAAGAGTAATTTGAAAAAACGTTTAAAATTTCATAAACCGAACAGCTGAGTTCATTTTTTCGATGTCATTTCTAAACGGCTAATCCAATGGAAAACTTATGAAAATGCGCTACTTTTTCATCTTGAAAGTTTCTTTTTCTAATTTTGAATGGTTTAAGAGTAATTTCGAAAATGGTCCAAGTCCTACCGAATTCGTATTTTGAAGCTAATTTTTTAACCGTGCGTCCGAATGCAGCAAATGATATGGCGTTGGAAAGCTTGAACAAATACGAAACTTTTTGGTATGTATTGTTTCTCCCAATTCTTTACGGTTTTAAGTTAGTTTCGAAAATGGCGAAAAACGTATTTTCGCCGTAATTTCAACAAACTTTATCAGAATTGGGCAAATAATATACTGTTGAAAAGCTACGTAAAATGCGAAACTTTTTCATGTTGATGGTTTTTTGTGATTCCTAGCCGTTTTCAAGTAATTTCGAAAATGGTGAGATCATTCGTTCTGCCTCTATCGCAAAACAGATTCTTTGAAAATGCACTGCGTGAAGAACCTGAACTTCTCAGCATATCTACCTGAACTTCACTCTGTTTTTGACGTGCTTTTTTTTGCTCGCGGATCTCCATCCACTACTCATAGTTCTCCATTCAGTCCCCGGAATTCAACGAGTGATATACCTATGGAAAGCTGCTGTAAACACGCAACTTTCCCGTGTTGATCGTTTTTTCATACTCGCGACAATTTTAAAAGTTTTTCATCTCAAATTCATTCAGTGTAGTAGTTGAACTTCCTGCTGTTTTCACGTTGAACTTCTGTCACGTATTTCCGTCTGTAATTTTTCTCATCCATTCGTTTAGTGTTATACAAATGATTTTCCTTTTGTACAAACCCTTCTCATAATAATTTTTTAACTTTTTCAACCAAGGACTTGAACTTATAACAACAAAAAAATTGGACTTTGCCTTTTATTCATTTTTTCTCATATGAAACACACACGTGGTTCATATTTTGGACTTTGCCTTTTCTCTGTTATTTCAATTTGAACTTCACCTTTTTATATTTTGAGTAAAGAATTGTATTCGATTTCTATACAGAAAAAATCGAACATGGAAATACAAGGTGAACCTCTCTCGCAAGAATTTTTGAACTTCCCCTGACAGAGCACCTGAACTTCTTTCAGAAAACCTTTTAAGCTTTTATTTTTCTATACCTTTGTTCTCACCTGAAATGCATTTCTTACAGTACTTGAACTTCTCGTTGTTTTCACTATGAACTTCTGTCACATTTTTGTCTATACATTGAATTACACGCAATTGAAGGCCGAACGTCATTTTTTGCTTTTTTCAAACATGTAATTGGAAGTCGGACGTCTCGCAATATAAATTCCGAACCGTGCACGGAGGAGCACGTGAACTTCTTGCAACAAACCTTTAAAGACTTTTGTTTTCTATTCTTATATTCTTATCTGAAACGCATTCTGTGTAGTAGTTGAACTCCCCGTTGTTTTCACCTTGAATTTCTGTCACGTATTTTTGTTCAACCTCTCACACAAGAATTTTTGAATTTTCTCGGGCCGGGGACTTGAACTTCTAGCAACAAAACTTTTAGCCTTTTGCTTTTTCGTTGTTTTTTTCATACCAAATGCACACCATGTAGTATGTGAACTTCTGGCAGTTATTAAGATGAACTTCTCTCGTTTATGTGAAAATATGTGAGTTCTTTATAGGCATTGAAATGATCTACCTTTTTATTTCAACTTCATTGTGTATTTTTTAGAAATGTAATAAACATTATACAACTTCTTGGTTGTTTCGAACTGAACTTCTCGGTTTATTCGTTAGAAACGGGAAAAATTCGAGTTTTTGTAATAAATATTGAACTCCTCCATTTTTTGAAATCGAACTTCTTGGTTTATTATTTAGTAACGAGGAAAATCAAAGTTTTTTATTTATATAGAACTTCTCTATTTTTGTAATTTTTACTTCTTGATTATTTCTTTTAGTAATGGAAATATCCTAGTTTTGTAATAAATATTGGAGTGCCCGTTATTTTTAACTTGAACTTCTAGAATTTTTTTAATTCTAGAAACGATGAAAGGTCCCTTTTTATGATTTTTGAACTTCTCTATTTTTAAAATTCGAACTTCTTATTTTTTTAGAAACTATGGAATATCTGCTTCTAAATGCCCTTTTATTTTTGAACTACTATATTTTTTTGTTTGAACTTCCTATGAACTTTCTACCATCATGACTCGGAAAATGCATGACTAAGTAATCATAAAATTCGTCGTTCTCTTTTTGTCCACTTACTAGAATATATGTCACACATTTCATTTTGTGGCAACTAGGTTTCATGTTGCACATGTCATGTTACTTGAACTGAAAATGGCTTATAATTTCTTTTCTACAAAATCTTTCATGAAACTAAAAACTCTGCTGAACATGAGCTAGAAATGGCTCATATTGTAATTTACAAAACCCTTTTTCCTAAACTGAAATCTCTGCTGGAAATTGAAGGCGGACCATGAAAACAGCAGGAAGTTCAACTATTACACTGAATTAGAGAATTAGAGAAAACTTTCAACATGTGGAAGGAGAGGTTTTGCAGCAGCTTTTCAACGCCATATTATATGCCTCATTCCGATAAACGGTTTAGAATGCGATCGAAAATAGGATTCACGTTTTTTGTGCGAAGAAAAAACGGTTTTCAAAACTGCTCTTAAACCATTTATATTTTGCCAAAAATTTAAGTTGGGTCATGATATTGGTGTCCATAGCTTTCCAACGGTATATCGCAAGCCCCATTTGGGCAATGTTGGCGGAAGTTTAACCTAGTTCACAGGGAAGTTCAATGTACTACTAGCGGGGCAGATCAGGTTGTGATAAGAATAGTGTTTATGTGTGTGTGTGTGTGTGTGTGTGTGTGTATAACGTGTACAATATGTAGTATCGTAAAATACCAGCAAATGAAAATGAATTAAATGGAAAACACAAAATTAAAGGAAAAAGAAATCATAAACCCTAAACCCCCTAAACCTTTTAGTACCGGTTGGTGTTACCAACCGGTACTAAAGGTCTCCCAGCCCCCGGCGCGGGCTCGTGCCACGTGGTGGCCCTTTAGTGGCGGTTCGTGTTGAACCGGGACTAAAGGGGGGACCTTTAGTCCCCACCCCTTAGTGCCGGTTACAGAACCGACACTAAAGGGGGGGCCTTTAGTCCCCACCCCTTAGTGCCGGTTACAGAACCGACACTAAAGGGCCTTATGAACCGGTGCTATAGCCCGGTTCTGCACTAGTGGAGCCACTGTTTGGGAGAGGTAAAACATGACCGCCGGAGTTTGATGTCAAAGAATCCCCTGATGTCATCCCACACAGCGCGGGCATGAGGGCAGAAGAGCAAAGCATGCTCCACGCTCTTCGATCTGCCAGAGAAAGGGCAGTCCATCCTGGTGGGAACCTAACGATGCGTGAGTTGGTCACCCGATGGTAGACAATCATGAGCTAGGCGCCAGAGGACAATTTTCATCTTATTAGGAAGCTTGACCTACCAAAGAGCCTTCCATAGTTTCTCTTTTGCCGGCCATCTCAAGCTCTGACCCAAACCACAGTTGCTTCGGTCTGAGAGAAGGCGGCTAGTTCTAGCCAAGTTATATGCAGACCTGACCGAAAATTCACCAAGCCTTGTGGAAGGCCATAGAGCAAAATCCGTGCAACAATTCCTATTAACTGGGATTTGAAGAATTTCCTCCGCCACCCTAGCTAGAAAGAATGCTCTGACAGTCTCCTCATCCCAAGCCCTTATGTCAGCATTGATAAGGCAATGTACAGTGGCCATTGCAGGAATAGATGAGATGGGCTGCAACACAGCTAGAGGAGTAGACGGAATCCAATGGTCAGCAAGAATGTTTGTCTATCACCCGTTGATGACCCACAAGTATAGGGGATCTATTGTAGTCCTTCCGATAAGTAAGAGTGTCGAACCCAACGAGGAGCAGAAGGAAATGGCAAGCAGTTTTCAGTAAGGTATTCTCTGCAAGCACTGAAATTATCGGTAACATATAGTTTTGTGATGAGATAATTTGTAACGGGTAACAAGTAACAAAAGTAAACAAGGTGCATCAAGGTGGCCCAATCCTTTTTGTAGCAAAGGAAAAGCCTGGACAAACTCTTATATAAAGGAAAGCGCTCCCGAGGACACATGGGAATTATCGTAAAGCTAGTTTTCATCATGCTCATATGATTCGCGTTCGTTACTTTGATAATTTGATATGTGGGTGGACCGGTGCTTGGGTGATGCCCTTCCTTGGACAAGCATCCCACTTATGATTAACCCCTCTCGCAAGCATACGCAACTACGGAAGAAGAATTAAGGTAAACCTAACCATAGCATGAAATATATGGATCCAAATCAGCCCCTTACGAAGCAACGCATAAACTAGGCTTTAAGCTTCTGTCACTCTAGCAACCCATCATCTACTTATTACTTCCCAATGCCTTCCCCTAGGGCCAAACAATGGTGAAGTGTGATGTAGTCGACGTTCACATAACACCACTAGAGGAAAGACAACATACATCTCATCAAAATATCGAACGAATACCAAATTCACGTGACTACTTATAACAAGACTTCTCCCATGTCCCCAGGAACAAACGTAACTACTCACAAATCATATTCATCTTCATAATCAGAGGGGTATTAATATGCATAAAGGATCTGAACATATGATCTTCCACCGAATAAACCAACTAGCATCAACTACAAGGAGTAATCAACACTACTAGCAACCCACAGGTACCAATCTGAGGTTTTGAGACAAAGATCAGATACAAGAGATGAATTAGGGTTTGAGAGGAGATGGTGATGGTGAAGATGTTGATGGAGATTGACCCCCTCCCGATGAGAGGATCAGTGGTGATGACGGTGGTGACGATTCCCCCCCCCCCCCGGAGGGATGTTTCCCCGGCAGAACAGCTCCGTCGGAGCCCTAGATTGGTTCCGCCAAGGTTCCGCCTCGAGACGGCGGCGCTTCGTCCCGAAAGCTTCCTTCTGATTTTTTTCCAGGGCAAAAAGACACCTTATACCAGAAGATGGGCATCGGGGGGCTTCCAGGTGGCCCACGAGGCAGGGGGCGCGCCCAGGGGGTAGGGTGCACCCCCCACCCTCGTGGCCAGGGTGTGGGCCCCCTTCGGTTGATTCTTTCGTCAGCCGTGAAGTTTCAGGACTTTTGGAGTTGTGCATAATAGGTCTCTAATATTTGCTCCTTTTCCAGCCCAGAATTCGAGCTGTCGGCATTCTCCCTCTTCATGTAAACCTTGTAAAATAAGAGAAAAGGCATAATTATTGTGACATAATGTGTAGTAACAACCCATAATGCAATAAATATCGATATAAAAGCATGATGCAAAATGGACGTATCAACTCCCCCAAGCTTAGAGCTCGCTTGTCCTCAAGCGGAAGCCGGTATAAAAAATGTCCACATGTTTAGAGATAGAGGCGTTGATAAAATAAAATACGGACATGAGGGCATCATGATTATTCTTAGAATAGCTATTCACAATGTTGTCATATTTTATTTTATTTTATCAACGCCTCATATGACTACATATATGAAGTAATAATCTATTCACAATGTCCGTATTTTATTTACATTGTGATTTCTTATGCTGAAGTAATAATCTATTCACAATGTAAAGTATGAATCAGAAACTTCATTGAAAACTAACAAACTATAATCTCAGTCATTGAAGCTACTGCAATTTATCATAACATCGGAAAGAGTCAATATAAGAGCTTTTCAGCAAGTCCACATACTCAACTATCATTTAGTATTTCACAATTGCTAACACTTACGCAATACTTATGGGTATGAAGTTTTAATCGGACACAGAGAAAGATAGGGGCTTATAGTTTTGCCTCCCAACCTTTTACCTCAAGGGTAACATCAACAATAATTCTTTATGAAAACCCACATCTAATTGGATATATATATATATATCGGGATCTTTCCAACACATAGTGCTTGCCAAAGGATAAAGTGTAAAAAGGAAAGGTTAAGATCACCATGACTCTTGTATAAGGTATAAGACAAAAATAAAAGATAGGCCCTTCGCAGAGGGAAGCAGAGGTTGTCATGTGCTTTTATGGTTGGATGCACAAAATCTTAATGCAAAAGAACGTCACTTTATATTGCCACTTGTGATAGGGACCTTTATTAAATAGTCCGTCGCTTTTATTTCTTCCATATCACAAGCTCGTATAAAGCTTATTTTCTCCACACTAATAGATCATACATATTTATTAGAGAGCAATTTTTATAGCTTGCAACAATGACAACTTACTTGAAGGATCTTACTCAATCCATAGGTAGATATGGTGGACTCGGTTTAAGGATATTTGGAAGCACAAGTAGTATCTCTACTTGGTGCAAAGAATTTGGCTAGCATGAGGGGGAAAGACAAGCTCAACATGTTGGATGATCCATGGCAATATAATTTATTTCGGATATAAGAAAACATAAACCATTACGTTGTCTTCCTTGTCCAACATCAACCTTTTAGCATGTCATATTTTAATGAGTGTTCACAATCATAAAAGGTGTCCAAGATAGTATATTTATATGTGAAAACCTCTCTTTCTTTATGTTGAGGAACGTAGTAATTTCAAAAAAATTCCTACGCACACGCAAGATCATGGTGATGCATAGCAACGAGAGGGAAGAGTGTCATCCATGTACCCTCTTAGACGGTAAGCAGAAGCGTTATGACAACGCGGTTGATGTAGTTGTACGTCTTCACGATCCGACCGATCCAAGTACCGAACGCAAGGCACCTCCGAGTTCAGCACATGTTTAGCTCGATGACATCCCACGAACTCATGATCTAGCAGAGCTTCGAGGGAGAGTTCCGTCAGCACAACGGTGTGATGACGGTGATGATGATGCTACCGACGTAGGGCTTCGCCTAAGCACCGCTACGATATGACCGAGGTGGATTATGGTGGAGGAGGGCATCGCACACGGCTAAAAGATCAACGATCAACTTGTGTGTCTATGGGGTGCCCCCTTCCCCCATATATAAAGGAGTGGAAAAGGGGGAGGGCCGACCCTCTATGGCGCGCCCTAGAGGAGTCCTACTCCCACCGGGAGTTGGATCCCCCCTTCCCTAGTTGGACTAGGAGAGAAGGAAGGGGGGAGATGGAGGAAGGAAAAGGGGACGCCCCCCTCCTAGTCCAATTCGGACCAGAGGGAGAGGGGGCGCGCGGCCTACCCTGGTCTCCTCTCTCTCTCCGCTATGGCCCAATAAGGCCCATACACTTACCGGGGGGTTCCGGTAACCTCCTGGTACTCCGGTAAAATCCCGATTTCACCCGGAACTATTCTAATGTCCAAATATAGGCTTCCAACATATCGATCTCTATGTCTCGACCATTTCGATACTCGTCGTCATGTCCGTGATCATATCCGGGACTTCAAACTACATTCGGTACATCAAAACACATAAACTCATAATACCGATCATCACCGAACGTTAAACGTGCGGACCCTACGGGTTCAAGAACTATGTAGACATGACCGAGACATGTCTCCGGTCAATAACCAATAGCAGAACCTGGATGCTCATATTGGCTCCTACATATTCTATGAAGATCTTTATCGGTCAAACCGCATAACAACATACGTTGTTCCCTTTGTCATCAGTATGTTACTTGCCCGAGATTCGACCGTCGGTATCTTAATACCTAGTTCAATCTCGTTACTGGTAAGTCTCTTTACTCATTCCGTAATACATCATCCCGCAACTAACTCATTAGTTGCATTGCTTGCAAGGCTTATAGTGATGTGCATTACCGAGAGGGGCCAGAGATACCTCTCCGACAATCGGAGTGACAAATCCTAATCTCGATCTATGACAACTCAACAAGTACCATTGGAGACACCTGTAGAGCACCTTTATAATCACCTAGTTATGTTGTGATGTTTGGTAGCACACAAGGTGTTCCTCCGGTATTCGGGAGTTGCATAATCTCATAGTCATAGGAACATGCATAAGTCATGAAGAAAGCAATAGCAATATACTAAATGATCAAATGCTAAGCTAATGGAATGGGTCAAGTCAATCACATCATTCTCTAATGATGTGATCCCGTTAATCAAATGACAACTCATGTTTATGGCTAGGAAAGTTAACAATCTTTGATTCAACGAGCTAGTCAAGTAGAGGCATACTAGTGACACTTAGTTTGTCTATGTATTCACACATGTACTAAGTTTCCAGTTAATACAATTCTAGCATGAATAATAAACATTTATCATGATATAAGGATATATAAATAACAACTTTATTGTTGCCTCTAGGGCATATTTCCTTCACTTTATTACTTCCTATTAATTGCAACGATGACGAAACTATGTTTGTCAACTCTCAACAACTTTTAATCATCATACTCTTTATATGTGAAGTCATTACTCTCCATAAGATCAATATGATCTCTTTATTTCTTTTTATTCTTTGTTTTTTCTTTTATTCCCTCAAGATCATAGCAAGATAACCAAGCCCTCGACTCAAGACTAATCTTTATTATATATAGCTCACGGACTCGATTACATAGATAAGGATCAACACAAAAACTCAAAGCTAGATCATACTAAACTTTACTCTACTAGATCAAGATATAACCAAAAGGATCGAACTAAGAAAAGCGGTAAAGATAGAAGTGTGATGGTGATACGATACCGGGGAGCCTCCCCCAAGCTTGGCAGTTCCCAAGGGGAGTGCCCATACCCATGTATTTATGTCCCTTTCTTCGGAGGTGGTGACGATGGAGTTGTTGATGACGGGGTGTCGCACATCGAGCGTAGGAGATCCTCCAACTTGCGGATAATGCCCTTGAGTGCGGTGATATGCTCTTGCAACAAAATATTTTCATGTGTGAGATACATGTTTTGTATGCGAGCTAGCTCAATCATCTTGAAAGCTTCAATTTCAGTAAGGGTGAGATGATTATACTAGGGTTGAAAGAAGCCTTCTTCTTCTACTGTCGGGACTTTCTCCTCTGTGGCTTCCTTGATCTTGTCACCTCCTTGATTTCCCCAATTTCTTCTCGCTTCGTCTCTATCTTCATTAGCCAAGCATCATCACCCACATTGTTGGAGGAGGGGGACGACATGATGCTTGACCTTGAGAAACTCTGACAGAAAACAGCTCAAAACAAAAACAGAGGATTTCGTCGTGGTACCGGGGTCAAAACCTTCAGGAGATTATATAATGAATTTTTACCGACCAAAAGAAGTATCGTGCAAGAAAAGGGAGTCTGGAGGGCACACGAGGTGCCCACAAGGTAGGGGGGCGCCCTCCACCCTCGTGGATACCTCGTGTCCCTCTCGGACTACTTCTTATTTTCCTATTTTCTTAAATATTCCAAAACGAAGAAAATTGCTATTAGAACTATTTTGGAGTCAATTTACTTACCGTACCACATACCTATTCCTTTTCGGAGTCTGAAACGTTATGGAAAGTGTCCCTTATGTACTCCTCCGGGGTTACGGTGTCAATACCATTGGTTTCAACATTTATGGGATTACCTGAGATATAATGTTTGATTCTTTAACCGTTCACCACCTTTGGATTTGTGCCTTCGAAGTTGTTGATTTTTATGGTACTGGAACGATAGACCTCCTTGATAACGTAAGGACCTTCCCATTTAGGGAGGAGTTTTCCTGCAAAAAGTCTTAAACAAGAGTTGTATAACAAAACATAATCACCTACATTAAACTCACGCTTTTGTATCCTTTTGTCATGCCATCTTTTAACTTTTTCTTTAAACAGTTTGGCATTCTCATAGGCCTAGGTTCTCCGCTCATCAAGTGAGCTAATGTCAAATAGTCTCTTCTCACCGGCAAGTTTGAAATCATAATTGAGCTCTTTAATGGCCCAATATACCTTATGTTCTAGTTCGAGGGGTAAGTGACATGCTTTTCCATAAACCATTTTATACGGAGACATACCCATAGGATTTTTATATGCAGTTCTATAGGCCCATAATGCATCATCAAGTTTCTTGGACCAATTATTTCTAGATCTATTAACAGTCTTTTGCAAAATTAATTTAATCTATCTATTACTCAGTTCTACTTGACCACTATACTGTGGGTGGTATGAAGATGAGATTCTATGATTGACATCATATTTAGCAAGCATTTTACGAAAAGCACCATGAATAAAATGTGAACCACCATCAGTCATTAAGTATCTAGGGACTTCAAACCTCGGAAAAGTAACTTCTTTAAGCATCTTAATAGAGGTGTTATGATCAGCACTACTAGTTGGAATAGCTTCTACCCACTTAGTAACGTAATCAACAGCAACTAAAATATGTGTATACCCATTAGAGGAAGGAAACTGTCCCATATAATCAAAGCCCCAAACATCAAATGGTTCAATAACAAGTGAATAGTTCATAGGCATTTCTTGACGTCTACTAATATTACCAATTCTTTGACATTCATCGCAAGACAAGACAAACTTACGGGCATCTTTGAAGAGAGTAGGCCAATAAAAACCGGATTGCAATACCTTATGTGCAGTTCTATCTCCAGCGTGGTGTCCTCCATATGCCTCAGAGTGACACTTGCGTAGGATCTGTTCCTGTTCATGCTCAGGTACACAACGTCTAATAACACTATCTACTCCTTCTTTATAAAGGTGTGAGTCATCCCAAAAGTAATGTCTTAAATCATAGAATTTTTTTCCTTTTGCTGGTATGTGAAACTAGGTGGTATAAATTTAGCAACAATGTAATTAGCATAATCAGCATACCATGGAGCAGTATGAGAAGCATTTATGATAGATAATAGTTCATTATGAAAGCTATCATCAATAGGTAGTGGGTCATCAAGAACATTCTCTAACCTAGATAAGTTGTCTGCAACTGGGTTCTCAGCTCCCTTTCTATTAATAATATGCAAATCAAATTCTTGTAGCAAGAGAACCCATCTAATAAGTCTAGGTTTAGCATCTTTCTTTTTGATAAGGTATTTAATGGCAGCATGATTAGTGTGAACAGTTACTTTAGAATCAACAATATAAGGTCTGAACTTATCACAAGCAAATACAATTGCTAAAAATTCTTTTTCAGTAGTAGCATAATTTCTCTAGTCACTGTCTAGAGTTTTACTAGCATATTGAATAACATTTAATTTCTTATCAACTCTTTGTCCTAAAATAGCACCTACAGCATAATCACTAGCAACACACATAATTTCAAAGAGTACATTCCAATCAGGTGGCTGAACAATAGGTGCAGAAATCAAGGCTTTCTTAAGTATTTCAAATGCTTCTACACAATCATCATCAAAGACAAAAGGAACATCTTTTTGTAAGAGATTGGTCAGAGGCCTACAAATTTTTGAGAAGTCTTTAATAAACCTCCTATAAAAACCAGCATGACCAAGGAAACTTCTTATACCTTTAATGTCTTTAGGAGACAACATCTTTTCAATAGCATCAACTTTAGCTTTATCAACTTCAATACCTCTTTCAGAAATTTTATGCCCCAAGACAATACCTTCATTGACCATAAATTTGCACTTCTCCCAATTCAAGACAAGATTAGTTTCTTCACATCTTTGCAAAACTCGTTCAAGGTTGCTTAAGCAATCATCAAAAGAAGTTCCATACACGGAAAAATCATCCATGAATACCTCAACAATCTTTTCACAAAAGTCAGGGAATATAGCAGTCATACATCTTTGAAAGGTAGCAGGTGCATTACATAAACCAAATGGCATACATCTATAAGCAAAGGTACCGAAAGGGCAAGTAAAAGTGGTCTTTTCCTGATCCTCTTTTGACATGGGTATTTGAGAGAAACCAGAATAACCGTCCAGAAAGCAAAAATGTGTATGTTTGGATAATATTTTTAGCATTTGATCAATAAAAGGTAAAGGGTAATGATCTTTTCTAGTGGCTTTATTTAATTTGCAGAAATCAATTACCATTCTATAACTTGTAACAATTCTTTGTGGGATCAATTCATCTTTATCATTAGGCACAACAGTACTACCTCCCTTCTTAGGGACACAATGGACAGGATTTCCCCACTGACTATCAGCAACAGGATAAATTATACCTGCCTCGAGAAGCTTTAGTATTTCATTTCTTACCACTTCTTTCATCTTAGGATTTAACCGTCGTTGGTGATCAACAACCGGTTTAGCGTCTTTCTCCAATTTTCTTTGTGCTGGCATATAGTGGGACTAATGCCCTTAAGATCATCAAGAGTATATCCAATAGCAGCACGGTGCTTCTTCAGAGTTTTCAATAATTTCTCTTCTTCCTGCTCTGAAAGGTTAGCACTAATAATAACAGGATATATCTTCTTTTCATTAAAAGTAAGCATATTTAAGAGTATCAGGTAATGGTTTAAGCTCAAACACGGGATCACCCTTGGGTGGAGGAGGATCTCCTAGGATTTCAACAGGCAAGTTGTGTTTCAGTAGGGGTCCCTGTTTAAAGAATACTTCATCTATTTTTTGGGGAACGTATTAATTTCAAAAAAAATCCTACGCACGCGCAAGATCATGGTGATGCATAGCAACGAGAGGGGAGAGTGTTGTCCACGTACCCTCGTAGACTGAAAGCGGAAGTGTTAGCACAACGCGGTTGATGTAGTCGTACGTCTTCACGATCCGACCGATCAAGTACCGAACACACGGCACCTCCGAGTTCAGCACACGTTCAGCCTGATGACGTCCCTCGAACTCCGATCTAGCCAAGTGTTGAGGGAGAGTTTCGTCAGCACGACAGCGTGGTGACGATGATGATGTTCTACCGACGCAAGGCTTCGCCTAAGCACCGCTACATTATTATCGAGGTGGACTATGGTGGAGGGGGGCACCGCACACGGCTAAAAGATCAACTGATCAATTGTTGTGTCTCTAGGGTGCCCCCCTGCCCCCCTATATAAAGGAGCAAGGGGGAGGTGCGGCCGGCCAGGAGGAGCCGTGCCAGGAGGAGTCCTACTCCCACCGGGAGTAGGACTCCCTCCCTTCCTTGTTGGATTAGGAGAAGGGGGGAAAGAGGAGGGAGAGAGGGAGGAAAGGGGGGGCGCCGCCCCCCCCCCCCTCTCCTTGTCCTATTCGGACTAGAAGGGGAGGGGTGCACGGCCCTGCCCTAGCCGCCTCTCCTCTTCTCCACTAAGGCCCACTATGGCCCATTAAGCCCCCGGGGGGTTCCGGTAACCCCTCGGTACTCCGGTAAAATCCCGATTTCACCCGGAACACTTCCGATATCCAAATATAGGCTTCCAATATATCAATCTTCATGTCTCGACCATTTCAAGACTCCTCGTTATGTCCGTGATCACATACGGGACTCCAAACAACCTTCGGTACATCAAAACTCATAAACTCATAATATAACTGTCATCAAAACTTTAAGCGTCCGGACCCTACGGGTTTGAGAACTATGTAGACATGGCCGAGACACGTCTCCGGTCAATAACCAATAGCGGAACCTGGATGCTCATATTGGCTCCCACATATTCTACGAAGATCTTTATCGGTCAGACCGCATAACAACATACATTGTTCCCTTTGTCATCGGTATGTTACTTGCCCGAGATTCGATCTCATTACCGGCAAGTCTCTTTACTCGTTCTGTAATACATCATCCCGTAACTAACTCATTAGTTGCAATGCTTGCAAGGCCTAAGTGATGTGCATTACCGAGTGGGCCCAGAGACACCTCTCCGACGATCGGAGTGACAAATCCTAATCTCGAAATACGCCAACCCAACAAGTACCTTCGGAGACACCTGTAGAGCACCTTTATAATCACCCAGTTACGTTGTTACGTTTGGTAGCACACAAAGTGTTCCTTCGATAAACGGGAGTTGCATAATCTCATAGTCATAGGAACATGTATAAGTCATGAAGAAAGCAATAGCAACATACTAAACGATCGAGTGCTAGGATAACGTAATGGGTCAAGTCAATCACATCATTCTCCTAATGATGTGATCCCATAATCAAATGACAACTCATGTCAATGGCTAGGAAACATAACCATCTTCGATCAACGAGCTAGTCAAGTAGAGGCATACTAGTGACACTCTGTTTGTCTATGTATTCACACAAGTATTATGTTTCCGGTTAATACAATTCTAGCATGAATAATAAACATTTATCATGATATAAGGAAATAAATAATAACTTTATTATTGCCTCTAGGGCATATTTCCTTCAGTATCCCACTTGCACTAGAGTCAATAATCTAGATTACACAGTAATGGTTCTAACACCCATGGAGTCTTGGTGTTGATCATGTTTTGCTCGTGGAAGAGGCTTAGTCAATGGGTCTGCAACATTCAGATCCATATGTATCTTGCAAATTTCCATGTCTCCCACCTGGACCAGATCTCGGATGGAATTGAAGTGTCTCTTGATGTGCTTGGTTCTCTTGTGAAATCTGGATTCCTTCGCCAAGGCAATTGCACTAGTATTGTCACAAAAGATTTTCATTGGACCTGATGCACTAGGTATGACACCTAGATCGGATATGAACTCCTTCATCCAGACTCCTTCATTTGCTGCTTCTGAAGCAGCTATGTACTCCGCTTCACACGTAGATCCTGCCACAACGCTTTGTTTAGAACTGCATCAACTGACAGCTCCACCGTACAATGTAAACACGTATCCGGTTTGCGATTTAGAATCGTCCGGATCAGTGTCAAAGTTTGCATCAACGTAACCATTTACAATGAGCTCTTTGTCACCTCCATAAATGAGAAACATATCCTTAGTCCTTTTCAGGTATTTCAGGATGTTCTTGACAGCTATCTAGTGATCCACTCCTGGATTACTTTGGTACCTCCCTGCTAGACTTATAGCAAGGCACACATTAGGTCTGGTACACAACATTGCATACATGATAGAGCCTATGGCTGAAGCATAGGGAACATCTTTCATCTTCTCTCTATCTTCTGCAGTGATCGGGCATTGAGTCTTACTCAACTTCACACCTTGTAACACAGGCAAGAACCCTTTCTTTGCTTTATCCATTTTGAACTTCTTCAAAACTTTGTCAAGGTATGCGCTTTGTGGAAGTCCAATTAAGCGTCTTGATCTATCTCTATAGATCTTGATGCCCAATATATAAGCAGCTTCACCGAGGTCTTTCATTGAAAAACTCTTATTCAAGTATTCCTTTATGTTATCCAGAAATTCTATATCATTTCCAATCAACAATATGTCATCCACATATAATATCATAAATGCTACAGAGCTCCCACTCACTTTCTTGTAAATACAGGCTTCTCCAAAAGTCTGTATAAAACCAAATGCTTTGATCACACTATCAAAGCGTTTATTCCAACTCCGAGAGGCTTGCACCAGTCCATAAATGGATCGTTGGAGTTTACACACTTTGTTAGCTCCTTTTGGATCGACAAAACCTTCCGGTTGCATCATATACAACTCTTCTTCCAAAAATCCATTCAGGAATGCAGTCTTGACATCCATTTGCCAAATTTCATAATCATAAAATGCGGCAATTGCTAACATGATTCGGACATACTTAAGCATCGCTACGGGTGAGAAAGTCTCATCGTAGTAAATCCCTTGAACTTGTCGAAAACCTTTCGCAACAAGTCAAGCTTTATAGACAGTAACATTACCGTCAGCGTCATTCTTCTTCTTGAAGACCCATTTATTCTCAATGGCTGCCAATCATCGGGCAAGTCAACCAAAGTCCATACTTTGTTCTCATACATGGATCCCATCTCAGATTTCATGGCCTCAAGCCATTTTGCGGAATCTGGGTTCACCATCGCTTCTTCATAGTTCGTAGGTTCGTCATGGTCTAGTAACATAACCTCCAGAACAGGATTACAGTACCACTCTGGTGCGGATCTTACTCTGGTTGACCTACAAGGTTCAGTAACAACTTGATCTAAAGTTTCATGATCATCATCATTAACTTCCTCACTAATTGGTATAGACGTCACAGGAACCGGTTTCTGTGATGAACTACTTTCCAATAAGGGAGTAGGTACGGTTACCTCATCAAGTTCTACTTTCCTCCCATTCACTTCTTTCGAGGGAAACTCCTTCTCTAGAAAGGATCCATTCTTAGCAACGAATGTCTTGCCTTCGGATCTGTGATAGAAGGTGTACCCAATAGTCTCCTTTGGGTATCCTATGAAGACACATTTCTCCGATTTGGGTTCGAGCTTATCAGGTTGAAGCTTTTTCACATAAGCGTCGCAGCCCCAAACTTTAAGAAATGACAACTTTGGTTTCTTGCCAAACCACAGTTCATAAGGCGTCGTCTCAGCGGATTTCGATGGTGCCCTATTTAACATGAATGCAGCCGTCTCTAAAGCATAACCCCAAAATGATAGCGGTAAATCAGTAAGAGACATCATAGATCGCACCATATCTAGTAAAGTACGGTTACGACGTTCGAACACACCATTACGCTGATGTGTTCTGGGTGGCGTGAGTTGCGAAACTATTCCGCATTGTTTCAAATGTAGACCAAACTTGTAACTCAAATATTCTCCTCCACGATCAGATCGTAGAAACTTTATTTTCTTGTTACGATGATTTCAACTTCACTCTGAAATTCTTTGAACTTTTCAAATGTTTCAGACTTATGTTTCATTAAGTATATATACCCATATCTGCTTAAATCATCTGTGAAGGTGAGAAACTAATGATATGCGCCGCGAGCCTCAACATTCATCGGACCACATATATCTGTATGTATGATTTCCAACAAATCTGTTGCTCGCTCCATAGTACCGGAGAACGGCGTTTTAATCATCTTGCCCATGAGGCATGGTTCGCAAGTACCAAGTGATTCATAATCAAGTGATTCCAAAAGTCCATCAGTATGGAGTTTCTTCATGCGCTTTACACCAATATGACCCAGACGGCAGTGCCACAAATAAGTTGCACTATCATTATCAACCCTGTATATTTTGTTTTCAACATTATGAATATGTGTATCACTACTATCGAGATTCATCAAAAATAGACCACTCTTTAAGGGTGCATGACCATAAAAGATATTACTCATATAAATAAAACAACCATTATTCTCTGATTTAAATGAATAACCGTCTCGCATCAAACAAGATCCAGATATAATGTTCATGCTCAATGCTGGCACCAAATAACAATTATTTAGGTCTAATACTAATCCCGAAGGTAGATGTAGAGGTAGCATGCCGACGGCGATCACATCGACTTTGGAACCGTTTCCCACGCGCATCGTCACCTCGTCCTTGGCCAGTGTTCGCTTAATCCGTAGTCCCTGTTTTGAGTTGCAAATATTAGCAATAGAACCAGTATCAAATACCTAGGTGCTACTACGAGCACTGGTAAGGTACACATCAATAACATGTATATCACATATACCTTTGTTCACCTTGCCATCCTTCTTATCCGCCAAATACTTGGGGCAATTCCGCTTCCAGTGACCAGTCTGCTTGCAGTAGAAACACTCAGTCTCAGGCTTAGGTCCAGACTTGGGTTTCTTCTCTTGAGCAGCAACTTGCTTGCTATTCTTCTTGAAGTTCCCCTTTTTCTTCCCTTTGCCCTTTTTCTTGAAATTGGTGGTCTTATTAACCATCAACACTTGATGCTCCTTCTTGATTTTTACCTCCGCAGCTTTTAGCATTGCGAAGAGCTTGGGAATCGTCTTATCCATCCCTTACATGTTATAGTTCATCACGAAGCTCTTTTAGCTTGGTGGCAGTGATTGAAGAATTCTGTCAATGACGCTATCATCCGGAAGATTAACTCCCAGTTAAATCAAGTGATTGTTATACCCAGACATTTTGAGTATATGCTCACTGACAGAACTATTCTCCTCCATCTTGCAGCTGTAGAACTTATTGGAGACTTCATATCTCTCAATCCGGGCATTTGCTTGAAATATTAACTTCAACTCCTAGAACATCTCATATGCTCCATGACGTTCAAAATGTCATTGAAGTCCCGGTTCTAAGTCGTAAAGCATGGCACACTGAACTATCGAGTAGTCATCAGCTTTGCTCTGCCAGACATTCATAACATCTGGTGTTGCTCCTGCAGTAGGTTTGGCACCTAGCGGTGCTTCCAGGACATAATTCTTCTGTGCAACAATGAGGATAATCCTCAAGTTACGGACCCAGTCCGTGTAATTGCTACTATCATCTTTCAACTTTGCTTTCTCAAGGAACGCATTAAAATTCAACGGAACAACAACACGGGCCATCTATCTACAATCAACATAGACAAGCAAGCTACTATCAGGTACTAAGTTCATGATAAATTTAAGTTCAATTAATCATATTACTTAAGAACTCCCACTTAGATAGACATCCCTCTAATCCTCTAAGTGATAACGTGATCCATATCAACTAAACCATAACCGATCATCACGTGAAATGGAGTAGCTTTCAATGGTGAACATCATTATGTTGATCATATCTACTATATGATTCATGCTCGACCTTTCGGTCTTAGTGTTCCGAGGCCATATCTGCATATGCTAGGCTCGTCAAGTTTAACCTGAGTATTCTGCGTGTGCAAAACTGGCTTGCACCCGTTGTAGATAGACGTAGAGCTTATCACACCCGATCATCACGTGGTGTCTGGGCACGACGAACTTTGGCAACGGTGCATACTCAGGGAGAACACTTTTATCTTGAAATTTAGTGAGAGATCATCTTATAATGCTACCATCAATCAAAGCAAGATAAGATGCATAAAAGATAAACATCACATGCAATCAATATAAGTGATATGATATGGCCATCATCATCTTGTGCTTGTGACCTCCATCTCCGAAGCACCGTTATGATCACCATCGTCACCGCGTGACACCTTGATCTCCATCGTAGCATCGTTGTCGTCTCGCCAATCTTATGCTTCTACGACTATCGCTACCGCTTAGTGATAAAGTAAAGCATTACAGGGCGATTGCACTGCATACAATAAAGCGACAACCATATGGCTCCTGCTAGTTGCCGATAACTCGGTTACAAAACATGATCATCTCATACAATAAAATTTAGCATCACGCTTTCACCATATCACATCACAACATGCCCTGCAAAAACAAGTTAGACGTCCTCTACTTTGTTGTTGCAAGTTTTACGTGTCTGCTACGGGCTGAGCAAGAACCGTTCTTACCTACGCACCAAAACCACAACGATAGTTTGTCAAGTTGGTGCTATTTTAACCTCCGCAAGGACCGGGCATAGCCACACTCGGTTCAACTAAAGTTGGAGAAACTGACACCCGCCAGCCACCTGTGTGCAAAGCACGTCGGTAGAACCAGTCTCGCGTAAGTGTACGCGTAATGTCGGTCCGGGCCGCTTCATCCAACAATACCGCCGAACCAAAGTATGACATGCTAGTAAGCAGTATGACTTACATCACCCACAATTCACTTGTGTTCTACTCATGCATATAACATCTACGCATAAAACCTGGCTCTGATACCACTATTGGGGAACGTAGTAATTTCAAAAAAATTCCTACGCACACGCAAGATCATGGTGATGCATAGCAACGAGAGGGGAGAGTGTTGTCCATGTACCCTCGTAGACCGAAAGCGGAAGCGTTAGCACAACGCGGTTGATGTAGTCGTACATCTTCACAATCCGACCGATCAAGTACCAAACGCACGGCACCTCTGAGTTCAGCACATGTTCAGCCCGATGACGTCCCTCGAACTCCGATCCAGCTGAGTGTTGAGGGAGAGTTTCGTCAACACGACGGCGTGGTGACGATGATGATGTTCTATCGACGCAGGGCTTCGCCTAAGCGCTGCTATAGTATTATCGAGGTGGACTATGGTGGAGGGGGGCACCGCACACGGCTAAAAGATCAACTGATCAATTGTTGTGTCTCTAGGGTGCCCCCTTGCCCCCGTATATAAAGGAGCAAGGGGGGAGGTGCGGCCGGTCAAGAGGAGGCGCGCCAGGAGGAGTCCTACTCCCACCGGGAGTAGGACTCCCTCCCTTCCTTGTTGGATTAGGAGAAGGGGGGAAAGAGGAGGGAGATAGGAAGGAAAGGGGGGGCACCGGCCCCCTCTCCTTGTCCTATTCGGACTAGAGGGGGAGGGGTGCGTGGCCCTGCCCTAGCCGCCTTTCCTCTTCTCCACTAAGGCCCACTATGGCCCATTAAGCCCCCGGGGGGTTCCGGTAACCCCTCGGTACTCCGGTAAAATCCTGATTTCACCCGGAACACTTCTGATATCCAAATATAGGCTTCCAATATATCAATCTTCATGTCTCGACCATTTCGAGACTCCTCGTCATGTCCGTGATCACATCCGGGACTCCAAACAACCTTCGGTACATCAAAACTCATAAACTCATAATATAACCGTCATCGAAACTTTAAGCATGCGGACCCTACGGGTTCGAGAACTATGTAGACATGGCCGAGACACATCTCCGGTCAATAACCAATAGCGGAACCTGGATGCTCATATTGGCTCCCACATATTCTATGAAGATCTTTATCGGTCGGACCGCATAACAACATACGTTGTTCCCTTTGTCATCGGTATGTTACTTGCCCGAGATTCGATTGTCGGTATCTCAATACCTAGTTCAATCTTGTTACCGGCAAGTCCCTTTACTCGTTCCGTAATACATCATCCCGCAACTAACTCATTAGTTGCAATGCTTGCAAGGCTTAAGTGATGTGCATTACCGAGTGGGCCCAGAGATACCTCTCCGATGATCGGAGTGACAAATCCTAATCTCGAAATACGCCAACCCAACAAGTACCTTCGGAGACACCTGTAGAGCACCTTTACAATCACCCAGTTACGTTGTGACGTTTGGTAGCACACAAAGTGTTCCTCCGATAAACGGGAGTTGCATAATCTCATAGTCATAGGAACATGTATAAGTCATGAAGAAAGCAATAACAACATACTAAATAATCGAGTGCTAGGCTAACGGAATGGGTCAAGTCAATCACATCATTCTCCTAATGATGTGATCCCGTTAATCAAATGACAACTCATGTCAATGCCTAGGAAACATAACCATCTTAGATCAACGAGCTAGTCAAGTAGAGGCATACTAGTGACACTTTGTTTGTCTATGTATTCACACAAGTATTATGTTTCCAGTTAATACAATTCTAGCATGAATAATAAACATTTATCATGATATAAAGAAATAAATAATAACTTTATTATTGCCTCTAGGGCATATTTCCTTCACTATTTCCCTTCTTTCATTGATGAACATATCATTTTCATGGTCAAGAAAATATTGTTCTAAAGGATCATTAGGAGGCACGGCAATAGAAGCAAGACCAATAATTTCATCTTACTAGGAAATTCTTTATCATGGGGTTGTCTATGGAATTTAGCAAAATTAAAATCACGAGACATATCCCCTAAACCAACAGTAACAATATCATTTTCGCAATCTATCCTAGCATTAACAATATTCAAGAAGGGTCTACCAAATATAATGGGACAAATGTCATCTTGTGGGGAACCAAGAACAAGAAAATTAGTAGGATATTTAACTTTCCCACACAAGACTTCAACATATCTAACAATCCCAATTGGTGAAATAGTATCTCTATTTGCAAGTTTAATAGTAACATCAATACCTTATATTTCAGCAGGTGCACTATCATGCATAATTTCTTTGTATAAGGAATGAGGTATTGCACTCGCACTAGCACCCATATCACATAAGCCATGATAACAATGATCTCCTAGTTTAACAGAAACAACAGGCATGCCAACAACAGATGTTTACCTTTAGTATCGGGTTTAGCAATTCTAGCAGCTTCATCACAGAAGTAAATAACACGCCCATTAATATTATCGACCAAGAGATCCTTAACCATAGCAATACTAGGTTCAACTTTAATTTGCTCAGGGGGTTTAGGTGTTCTAGCCTTACTCTTATGAACCACAGTTGAAGCTTTAGCATGATCCTTTATTCTAACAGGGTAAGGTGGTTTCTCAATATAAGCGGTAGGAACAATAGGATCAACATTATAAGTGATAGTCTTTTCTTCAACTTTATTAGGTTCAGCTACTTTTACTTCAATGGGAGGATGATATTTAAACCACTTCTCCTTAGGGAGATCAACATGAGTAGCGAATGATTCACAGAAAGAAGCTACTATCCCATAGTCAAGTCCATATTCAGTGCTAAATTCACGAAAAGTATCAGTATCCATAAAAGATTTAACACAATCAAACTTAGGTGTTATACCTGACTCCTTACCTTCGTCGAGATCCCAATCTTCAGAGTTGCGTTTAATTCTTTCCAATAAATGCCATTTGAATTCAATAGTCTTCATCATAAAAGAACTAGTACAAGAAGTATCGAGCATGGAGCGATTGTTGTCAGAAAGCCGAGCATAAATTTTTTGAATAATCATTTCTCTTGAGAGCTCATGATTGGGGCATGAATATAACATTGACTTAAGCCTCCCCCAAGCTTGAGCGATACTTTCTCCTTCGCGAGGCCAAAAGTTATATATATAATTACGATCATGATGAACCAGATGCATAGGATAAAACTGCTGATGAAATTCCAATTTCAATCGATTGTAGTTCCATGATCCAATATCATCACATAGCCTAAACCATGTCAATGCCTATCCCATCAAAGATAAAGGGAAGACCTTCTTCTTGATAACATCCTCGGGCATACCTGCAAGCTTAAATAATCCACAAACTTCATCCACCTAGATTAGGTGCATATCGGGATGTAATGTTCCATCTCCTGTAAAAGGATTAGCTAGCAGTTTCTCTATCATACCCGAAGGAATTTCAAAGTAAAAAATTTCAGTACGTTGAGGAGCAACTCTTTGATCTACTGGTCGGGGTGAAGATACCCCGAACAAGCCCATCAAAGTATTATTTTCCATAGTAACAAGTGACAATAAATTTTAGCACACTATATAAATTTTTCCTTATGAAATTCCACTTACCAAAGGCGCTTCACTCCCGGGCAACGGCGCCAGAAAAGAGTCTTGATGACCCACAAGTATAGGGGATCTATCATAGTCCTTTCGGTAAGTAAGAGTGTCGAACCCAATGAGGAGCAGAAGGAAATGGCAAGCAATTTTTAGTAAGGTATTCTTTGCAAGCACTGAAATTATCGGTAACAGATAGTTTTGTGATGAGATAATTCGTAATGGGTAACAAGTAACAAAAGTAAACAAGGTGCAGCAAGGTGGCCCAATCCTTTTTGTAGAAAAGGACAAGCCTGGACAAACTCTTATATAAAGGAAAGCGCTCCCGGGGACACATGGGAATTATCATCAAGCTAGTTTTCATCATGCTCATATGATTCGCATTCGTTACTTTGATAATTTGATATGTGGGTGGACCAGTGCTTGGGTGCTGCCCTTCCTTGGACAAGCATCCCACTTATGATTAACCCCTCTCGCAAGCATCCGCAACTACGAAAGAAGAATTAAGGTAAACCTAACCATAGCATGAAACATATGGATCCAAATCAGCCCCTTACGAAGCAACACATAAACTAGGGTTTAATCTTCTCTCACTCTAGCAACCCATCATCTACTTATTAATTCCAAATGCCTTCCCCTAGGACCAAACAATGGTGAAGTGTCATGTAGTCGACGTTCACATAACACCAGTAGAGGAAAGACAACATACATCTCATCAAAATATCGAATGAATACCAAATTCACATGACTACTTATAACAAGACTTCTCCCATGTCCCCAGGAACAAACGTAACTACTCACAAATCATATTCATGTTCATAATTAGAGGGGTATTAATATGCATAAAGGATCTGAACATATGATCTTCCACCGAATAAACCAACTAGCATCTACTACAAGGAGTAATCAACACTACTAGCAACCCACAGGTACCAATCTGAGGTTTTGAGACAAAGATCGGATACAAGAGATCAACTAGGGTTTGAGAGGAGATGGTGCTGATGAAGATGTTGATGGAGATTGACCCCCTCCTGATGAGAGGATCAATTGTGATGACGATGGTGACGATTTCCCCCTCCCGGAGGGATGTTTCCCCTGCAGAACAGCTCCGCCGGAGCCCTAGATTGGTTCCGCCAAGGTTCCGCCTCGAGACGGCGGCGCTTCATCCCGAAAGCTTCCTTATGATTTTTTTCCAGGGCAAAAGGACACCTTATACCAGAAGATGGGCATCGGGGGGCTTCCAGGTGGCCCACGAGGCAGGGGGCGCGCCCAAGGGGGTAGGGCGCGCCCCCACCCTTGTGGCCAGGGTGTGGGCCCCCTTCGATTGATTCTTTTGCCAGTATTTTTATTAATTCCAAAAAGTGCCTCCGTGAAGTTTCATGATTTTTGGAATTGTGTAGAATAGGTCTCTAATATTTGCTCCTTTTCTAGCCCAGAATTCGAGTTGTCGACATTCTCCCTCTTTCATGTAAACCTTGTAAAATAAGAGAGAAAAGGCATAAGTATTGTGACATAATGTGTAGTAACAACCCATAATGCAATAAATATCGATATAAAAGCATGATGCAAAATGGATGTATCACCCGTCCCCAATTCCCCACTGCACGCCTCTCTTGAGAAGATCCTGGCCATGAATAATACTGCGCCAAGTGGTCAAAGCTGTTCGTGACACCGAGGCATTCCAGAAACTGCCATTGGGATAGTATCTACCCCTCAAAACTTGAGCGCACAAGGAACCCGGCTTAGTTAGGAGTCTCCACCCTTGCTTACCCAACATCGCTTGATTGAACAGTGCCATGTCTTAGAAACCCATGCCTCCAAGACACTTAGGGGTCGACAGCCAAGCCCACGATCTCTAGTGAAGTTTCTTCTTCCTATCCTCCGTTCCCCACCACTAATTGACCACGATCTATCTAAACTTTTCACAAGTGGCAACCGGGAGACGGGAACAGCTCGAGACAAAGGTTGGAATGGCCTGAGTGATAGACTTCAGTAAAGTTTCATTCCCAGCCCTGGACAAGGGTCGGTCACTCCACCCATGGATGTTTTGCCAAGCTTTGTCAGTCAGAAATTTGAACGTACTGGTGGGAGAGTTGCCAACCTCAGTGGGCATGCCAAGATAGAAGTCATGAAAGGCCTCATTATGAATACCCAACCGGCTCTTCGCCCTGTTCTTAATGCTGTCCGGACAATTTCGACCAAAAAAGATAGAGGATTTCTCCTTATTGATAGCCTGACCAGATCCATCACAATAAATCTATAACACAGAATCCAATGAGTCCACACTATGCTGGTCACTCTTAGCAAAGAAGATGCTATCATCCGCAAATAGGAGGTGTGAGATAGGAGGGCCTTGTCGGCCATTTTTGATCCCATGTAGCTCGCCACAAACTTCCTTCTGGAAGAGCAGACTAGAAAAACCTTCAGTGCACAAAAGAAACAGGTAGGGGCTGATTGGGTCCCCTTGACGGATTCCCCGGGAAGGAACCACCGGATCTGTAAGCTCACCATTGACTCTGACAGCATAATGAACATTGGTGACACATCTCATCCCAGAATCTATCCAAGCATTGGCGAAACCCAGTTTACACAAGCAAGCATGCAGGTAGCTCCATTCAACATGATCATACGTTTTCATCATATCAATCTTGAGCACAAAGAAAGGTTGCTTCACACGCTGCTTTCGAATGGTGTGCAGGCATTCATAGGCAATGAACGTGTTGTCGGTGATCAATCTACCAGGAACAAATGCGCTTTGACATTCAGAAACCACAACGGGCAGCAACACTTTTAGACGATTGGCCAGGACCTTTGAAGCAATTTTGTAAAGAACATTACAAAGACTGATCGGCCTGAAATTCTATAGGTGCTTTGGCCTTGTAGTCTTGGGAATTAGGACAATCACAGAATCACAAAAACCTTCAGGAATTGGCCTTCCTTCAAGGAATCCCCGAACAACATGATAGATGTCCTCCTCAAGGAAACTCCAATGAGTCTAGTAGAAGAGAGTCGGAAACCCGTCCGGTCCCGGAGCTTTCGTTGGGCCCATCTGGAACAAAGCAGATCTGATTTCCTCATTACTGTATGGCTTGCATAGATCATCATTCATCTCAGCCATGACTTTGTGAGGGATAGCGTCCGTAACACAATCCGCAACCTGACATGGTTCCGAGGAAAATAATTTCTCGTAGAAACTTTGAACCATACCTTTGATTTCACCTTGGGCATTGCAGCAGGAGCCGTCCTCCTGAACCAGAGAATGAATCCTATTAGTCCGCCGACGAGCCGTCGCCCTGGCGTGGAAGAATTCCGTCTTGCGGTCGCCAGCCTTAGCCAATCGACAGGGGAACGATGGAGTTCCATAACTTCATCACGTTCAAATAGCTCACAGAGCCGCCCCTCGACCGACCGCTCCTCCCCCGGTGACGCAACAGTAGGAGGCGAGGCACTGATGGTGGCCAAATGGCGCTCCAGCTTCCCAATCCTCTTCCGAATATTGCCAAAATCCTCCTTACTCCAAACTCGCAAAGAACCCACGACGTGCTTCAGGTTTGACCATGTTGATTGCCAAGAGGGGCTATCGTCCCGCCCGTCAGAGCATGCACGCTCTATGGTTTCTTTGTAGTCCTCGGCACGCAGCCACATTGCTTCAAACCGAAAACCCTGTTGAACTGGTGGACGTCAATCATGTGCAGTCCTATAGTCTAGCCAAACAAGCACATGATAGTGGTCAGAAGAGGTGGCGATGAGGTTCTCAACCCACACTCTTGGAATAAGCTAGTGAAGGCACCATTTGCCATGGCCCGATCTAGGCGGCACTTGACCTGACAGTCCGTGTCTTGTTTGTTGCACCATGTAAACCTTGTTCCCGAGTATCCCAAGTCAGTCAGGCCATAGTCCATTAAGCCTTGTCTGAAGGAAGAAATTTGGGAGTCGGAGTGGTCTCGAGGGCCACAATGTTCATCTTGAGCTAAAACCTCATTGAAATCCCCACAACACAGCCACAGACCATCCCACATTGGCTAGAGACGCTGAAGCAGCTCCTAATTGAGGTATGTTCTCCCTTCTTGGCTCCCCATATACAAAGGAGGCACGCCAGACCGCCCCACTGTTGATCTTGAACTGGGTGTCTATACGACGCTTATTAGCAGCCTTCATAGAAACCTCTGCCGAATCTGTCCAAAACAAAGCAAAGCAAAGCCCCCATTGAGGCCCTCACTGCTAACAACAAAACAACCAGAGAAGCCCAGCGACCACATAAAGTTCCTGACAAGATTATCCCTCATCTTCGTTTCAGACAGAAAGAGGAGGGAGGGTCGGTAGAGCTTCACTAACCAGCGAAGCTCGCCAACTATCGAGTCCGACCCCAAGCCTCAACAATTCCAGCATAGAAGACTCATTGCGTCTGGTGGGGCTGGCATGCAGCCTCTGCCTGATCTGCCGATCGAGTAGTTGAGAGACGTAGCTTCTTGTTGGACTCATCATCAGTGTTCTGCATTTTAGCAACTGCAGCCGCAGGTCCTCCAGGCATAAGAACTAAAGCCAACTCATTGTCATAAGTATGCCCTTGAGTGGACGACGAAGCCGGAGCCTTGACAGATTTCCTCTTTTGGCCGGCTGTCCCGGTCCTCCTCTTTTGTATAGCAGGAAACAACTCGTGTCCCGGGTCGCCGAAGCAACCATGTTCATGCCCACGGGAAGACC